>NC_057802.1:607986277-607992638 GCF_018294505.1 Triticum aestivum
ATTCACTTTCACAAGAGAACTCACGTTCGTCATACAACGCATGACTAGTGAGATCCACTCCTCTGAAAAGCCCAGTAGCTGCATAATACCCTGTATGTACACCCACTCAACGCGTTCATATGCTTTGATCATATCAATTGTAACCGCACACCATCCTTATTGGTTTCCTCTTTTCTTCCTCATGGAGTGTATGCACTCATAAGACATTAGGATATTGTCGGTAATTAATCATCCAGTGACGAAAGCACTTTGCTCTGCAATTATCTCATCAAGAATCTCCCTCAAACGGTTAACCAAAACTTTGGAGAAGATTTTATATATAGAGAACATTACATAAAGATATTGGCCTATATTGCGTTATATTATGAGGATTATTCACCTTTTGAATCAAGACGATCACCATACTATCCACCACAACCAGCATATGCCCTCTATTGAAAAAACCGAGGATCGCCGTTGTCACATCATGGCCGATCAGCTCCCAGTGGCGCTGATAGAACCCTGCATGAAATCCGTCAGTTCTGGTGCCTTAGTCGACCCATAGCAAATAATGCATGAAAACCACAAACGAGATGTGGTGCGGGTAACAAAGTAGGAGTACTGTTAGTGCTGCTTGACCAATAATGCAAAATTAAAGAACTAAAAAACTGAGTTTGTCTCCCATTTCTTATTATTTTGTTAGTGACCAGTTATAATCATTGGCTGCCCAAGCATTTACTCCGTCTGTAAACTAATATAAGATCGAAGTAGTGATCTAAACGATCTTGTATTAGTTTATAGAGGAAGAACTATATTTCTTTCGAAAAAAGGGTTGGAAACCGCGGACTTCCATCGATCCAGTCCTCAATTAATTATTGTAAGGTATAAATAAAGTACCCGTAATGTCTCAAAAGGAAAACAAAAGCTTCCGAAGGATAAAAAGGAACTTCCGAGCATAATGTGTTAATAATAAATCATGTATGGTACTTCATCTGTTACGTATGTAGTCCATATTGAAATCTATAGAAAGACTTATATTTAGGAACGGAGGGAGTAGTACAAATTATTAAACCACAAGAACCGGAGGAAAGATCCATGTTGGTTGCTCCAGGTCAGAGCACAGCATCAACGCCATAAGATTATCATAGTTCCATTGTGCCTCGCTGTTTGTTTGGGATCTCATGCTAAACACGTTGACCGTGTCCTTGAAATAGACCGCATCCTCCTCTATCTCCCCACAAGCCGGAATGAACTTGCTAATTGGATTACTGAGGAGAAGTGCGTGGCCCCCAAGCCCACCAACCACCGGCACCCACGCACGTGCGATGATGTCTGCTTCAAAAACCTCCACCTTACGAGTGAAGTCAAGTTTGTATCCAAGATATTGTGCTTCTTGCTTTACCATGAATAGCTTCCCACACGACTCAACAAAGTACCTGATGATGCGAATCTCGGTTCCATCACCATCGTCGGCATAGTCAAAGTCATGAAATACGCAACCATCATCAAAGTAGTCAAAGTGTTCAGGCAGACCATCATCCTCATCAACATCAGCAATGCCTTCAAGAACCTCATCTTCCTCATCAACATCAGCAATGCCTTCAAGAACCTCATATTGCTCATCAACATCAGCAATGCCTTGATGAACCTCATCTTCCTCATCATCACTAGTCTCTTCGTCGTCCTCGTCACCATCCTCATCACTTGCTTCATCAAATTCACTCGCCGGGTGTCCTATGATGCATTGGGCAGTACTAACCATGGGTGCGCCGTCATCATCAAAGCAGACATCAAGTAAGTAAAGGTCTTCGGCCTTAGTAATGCCGTACAATTTGCCTCCAAGGAACACAATATCGATGATGCGTACGAAGAAAGTATTTTGTGCTTTGGGAAACCAAACGCCCTTCCCGGCCCTGGCCAAGATGATCGGGTAATTCCAGCGATCGTTTGTCATGAGAGCGACGACATCATCGGGGCCTGATAGCACGAGCACCTTGGTGACCATGGAACACTCTGTCACATCCTCGATGATGGTGTCGAGCTCAGGAATCGGCACGGTCGTGCGCGTGAATGGATTGTGCAAGAGACATGTGTACTTTTTGGCGGCATCCATGCAGTGGAGGAAGAGCCAGCTGCCTGTTGAGCCAATGCATATGGCGTTCTTAGGGAAGGAGGCGGGCCGATGTGACCGCGCCGAGGGGCACAAGAAGTAACTCACGAAGCGCCCATCAGGAAGAACCACCCACGGGGGTGGCTGGCGCGCCGGGGAGCCATGATTGCGCATCGCCGATTGCCATGAGCGGCAGACGGCTCGAAAGCGGGCGCAGTCGACGGCGCTGGGGAGGCGGGTCACGACGGAGCCGACGAGATCCGGCGGGAGCTCGGACCATAGCGAAAACGATGCGTCCTCCATGTGTTGATTAAGCTACTGGAGTACTAGACGAAGAAAACAACGCCACGCCGGATTCCTACGCCGCTGCGCCGCTGGCCCCTCGAATTTCCTTCCTAGGGTTCGAATTCCTGGCTGCTGACTCTATCTCTCTGCGCTGCATCGCTGGGAGATTTCAGAATTTTGGTTGAGGACTGAGGAGTAGGAAGGGGTGGGCTAGTCCTTATCTTGGGCTGAATGCTTCAACAGTCTGCCATACATGATATAGACCGTAGTTCTTTTTTTTTGGCAAAAACAATGTGTATTCAACTGACATTGAGTGGTTTTCTCTCTAAGAAAACTGACAATGAGTGGTTTTGCGACATAGAGTACTCAACGAAGCAGTACAGAGCTCCATGGGAGGGATGCGGCACGTGAAATTTTGTTCACTACGAGTGACTTTGTATGGCCGGAGCATGGTCTAGTTTGTGCACAAAGCTTTGTACCCAGCGATTTAGTTACTAAGTTCAGTAATTCATTGAATCAACATTGCTTGGAATCCAGGGACTTAATGCTGTGAACTCGTTTCTTCCAAATGAATCAACGTTGCTTTTTTATTTATATGATTATCAATGCCCAATATGTGATATTTTATTTCTCCCAACATCGCGTTTTTACTTTGTGATTATCAGTGCACAATATCTGAATCAAAATTTCTTATTTACTTAAACAACATTTTTTTAGATTCTTCCATATCTTATCTCTCCCAAGTTTTTTCCACTAAAATAATTGACATTCACTTTTACTTTATGTATTTGTTGTTCAAGGCTTTAATAGTACTTCACCAAATAGTTTTTTTAATGGCAAGAAGTACGTGAATATGATTCTAAATTGTATGTGTTTTATGTTATAATATGATATGTCAATATTTGATCATGTGTAGTTATCTAAGTTCTGATGTACGTGTAATGCACGCACTACCGGGAAAACGCTTATAGGTTGCCACTAATGAGTGGCGGGTTGGTGTCCTGAATTAGGGGGGTGCTTGCCATGTCAGTCCTTTGGTTATGGGCTGGGCGAGGACCCACCGAAGACTGGTTAACTGTGGCGGAGCCAGGATTTCAGACATGGATATGCGAAGTTTTTTTTAGTGTGAAGCAAAACTCTTAAGAGATAAATGTTTACAATCATGAAAACTAAATTTTAATTATTATATTTATTGCGACAAGGTCTTCAATATTTTGTTTATATTGCAAGAATACAGCCAGCCTTTCTCAAAGAAACAAATGATAGTGCTAATACGTGTAGACCAATAGATGAACTTACGGGATAAATATAATCCGTTATACTGAATTGGCAATTAAAATTCAGAATTACAAAACTAACAGTACGCAAAGCTGATTAGCCAAGGAATGATATGCACGTGTTCGCAAAAAAAAAGGAATGATATGCACGAAGCTGTTAGCGGTTGATCGCTGCCTGTCGGACGAGTGTTGCCGCTACCGAGGACGAGGGCGAGGCGAGCACACACGATGCTGCAATTCGACACGACGATGTCGGATGCCCTATCGATCGTCGGTGATCTGGCGATCAGCAACGTACCGGTGCGATGTATGTCCTATTAGCGATGCACTACCCATACCTAGGCTGCTTTTCTTCCCTTTTCTTTTAGGATTCCCAGACCTTTTTTTTTTTTAGCAACAGGATTCCCAGACCTAGGCTGCTATAAGCTATCGCTGAAAGATTGCAATACCAACAGCCCAAGTCAAGGCCCAATGTAAGGAAGCGAGGCGCTGGAGCGCTTCTTTGCTGAATTTCATGCGTGGTAGGTGTAAAATGATGGCGATGCTTGATATATATGCATATAGGGTATATATACAAAAACAAATTAGCGAAAATGTTGCGGAAATTGGCAATGGCTCCTAGGTGCATATGCACCAATTGTCTAAATACACATTTTGAAAAGTTGAACATTTTCGAACAAAAATCCCGCGTGTATATCCGGACATTCTATGTGCGTGCACAAAGTTTTCGGTGAAAAAGGAGGTTTATTGTGGCTTGTGTAAAAAAGACAATTTCTGATGCTCCATTACAACTATTTATTTTGCATCTCTTTATCTTTTTTACACAAGGCAAAAAAAATGTCATTTTTCACCACAACTTTGTGCATGCACATAGAATGTTCGGATATACCCGCGGGAATTTTGTTCTGGATTTTTTAAATTTTCAAAATGTGTATTTAGACAATGGGTGCATATGCACCTAGGAGCCAAAATGTTGGCTGATAAATGGGCCCTCCTGGCCCTGGCCTCAGCTTTATCAAGACGAAAATTTCTTGAAGGCTTGGCATACTCTTCAAGCGTATTCAAACGATGGGCATGCTTATCCCTAAATTGTAATTGACCATGTGTAAATCCTAGGTCCCCGGCCCTAAATTATTTGAAGGACAGGGGCTGCGACGTGTGAGTCGTAGGCGTGTAGACGAATGGCGGTATCGACATGTGTTCCCAGCTGCGCAAAAGGAACGGAGTGTTTCATATGAAAAAAAAACTTCCCGATAGCACATAAAGTATTCACATCGAACGTTCTCAGCAAAACACACTACCTCCACCTGATGGTTTGCTTCAAATGCACACATATACAAACACCAGCTAAGCCCTAGTACATACGTTGGCATGAACAAAACCGAAATATTTCTACTCAACAGCAAATTAAACCAGCAAAGTAATGAGGAGACCATCATAACGTATTTTGTTCTACTTTTGACCTTTTTTCTCGATGCATCATGATGAAATTCAAACAAGGCTATTTTTCATTTCTCACACATCTAGCATATGAATTCATATATGAACACGATTGGTTCCCACGGTTAGAGAAAACATGCATGCATTAGTAGTTACATAACATTATTCCATGACAATCAATGGTATTAGAGCATATATCAGGGGAAGAAGGCGATCATTGACGATGACATGTACCTAGGGTAGGGTAATGAGCCTGACCTAGACACCCTTCCCAAAAACACTGCCCTAGAGTCAAAGACATTCAAAGCACAGCAGCATCTACCGACTGAAATCACCTCAAAGTGCAACCCACTCGACCAGCAACATTTCACTCGGATAACCCAATTCCATTCGACCAGGATATACTCATTCGACCACATCAGAAATCACTCGGAGTACAGAAGATCTAAAGTCACTCAAGATGGCAACGGTCAGGCGTTCACTCCGTAGTCTTAATGATCATTTATATGCCTTTATATACATTGAACCCCTTGTAACGTGGGCTGGCCGGGGTCCTGGCGCACTCTATATAAGCCACCCCCTCCACTGGCACAAGGGTTCGCATCCCCTGTAACTTCACGCATAATCCAGTCGACCAAGCCTCCGGGCACCGAGACGTAGGGCTGTTACTTCCTTTGAGAAGGGCCTGAACTCATAAATCTTGCGTGCACAATCTCACCGTAACTAGGATTTTGCCTCCTCCTACGTACCCCCATATTCTACTGTTAGACTTAGAACCACGACAATCATCTTCTCACCGCCATCAGGTAGTTTGTTGAATCGCATGGGAAGTTTCTCATGGTGAGGTGGCAATGCAATACCCTTCACATGGTCTTGTCTTAACCCGCAAGGTGGGCATATTCAAGGCAGATGTCAACACGTGGGTGCTGGTGATGGGTGGTCTAGATGGCCAAGCGATTTTCATTAGCAAGCTCTTTTGCAGTCCGTTTGGGCTTTTTGGGAGGAGATAAAAGAGGATGCTATTGTTTTCGTCGACTTGGGCAAGGTGTTCAACTTGAGATCCCAGAGTATTAGTGCGTCAAAGCAGCTGGAATTCCATATACATGCGTTGACATGTATCTTTGCCCCCGGAACTAGTGGTTTGAACCACGTGTTATTTCTTTCTTTTGTTATGGTTAGTTATATGTATCTCTCTTCTTCAATCCTAGGAGCAAAAGAGAAATGTCCTTTAGGACCAATGTATAATTAAACGACCAATAATCCTACACAC
>NC_057802.1:607992869-608078450 GCF_018294505.1 Triticum aestivum
ATCACAAATCCCCACCTCAGCCAGTCCGTTGATCCCGTAAAAGTTTTCCAATCACAAGTTATGGTTATGAGAAATGGTTTATCTCCTGTTATGAGTTGTCCTAGGTTTTTTTTACGTATGGTATTTAAAAAAATAGTTTCGAGATACCACCGCATTTAGACATACCAAGAAGTGTTCCAAAACTAGCCCGCACCCGCTCAATTGCACTGGCAATATCTTCAATCAAGTTAAAATTCTGTACTATGACGACTCTTTTTGAATAAATATTTTAAAGACTAACAATGTACGGAAAGTGTAGCGTATAAATTACGGAATAGGAAATAACCATGGCAGGTATAGCACAAGACAGCACCTTACAAATTTGCCATCTCGAGCTAGGCAATAAGGGCATAGAGAAGGTCAAATATATGTTTCATTAACACCTGAATAAACATTATTGAATTTGTTTTTATAAATTATTTGAAGCAATAATTGGATCAATGCGGATAATGCGATAGCTAATATTAAAAGCAATGGTGGTATAAAAATATTTTGCCCTCTCAGCAAACAAATAGGAAGATGTGTGAGCATTGAACATTCATTCTAATCTGAAATCAATGCAGGCCAATCTGATGATTTGCTTTGATGTCAAAAAGTAGAGTGGTCAGGCATGAGCTGCTTTTTTTTAACTCAAAAGACTTCAGGCTTCATACGTCTACACATGCAGAAAGTACAATACCAAGGTACAGTTTGATGTCTTGTGTTCACATCTTGCTGATACAACATGAAGGTGAATGCGATCACTTCTTATACACATATCTGCTAGAACCAGGAATTAACCGTACACAGAACACAAAAACAAACTCATCTGACACAATTAAGGAAGGACGGGCTGTGTGTGAAGGAATGGCAGCAGCAGCTTGCGTGACCTTGGTTGCCCAAAGGAATGGAGTGTTTCACATGGAAAACACTTGCTGATAGCACATTAAGTACCCCCACCGATTGTTGTCAACAAAACACACTACCTCTACCTAGATGGGGCATTCGCAACAACAAAGACGAAATAGTTCTACTCAGCAGCAAATTAAACCGGCAAAGTGCTGGGGATTATGCACTGCAGACTGTAGGGATGCATGGCTATCAAAATGTAACAATGACCTTGGCCCTGGGAGATACCCTCGGCAGAGCTAATAGCTTCGCAAGAACCCTGCTGCAGTCTGTTTCGCCCTCCCATTCTATCTCCAATTCTTCCAAAGCTGGTGCCCAGCTCAGTAGCTTTGCCACGAAATCAACTTCATAGTCAAGACCCGCAAAACCTTCCATACTGGCCGTTACGAGATGGTCCATTTGCAATTGCACGGTAAGCTCTTGAATGCTCACCTGATCCTGATACCATGGGCCCGGAAAGCGACTCTGCATTTTCTTTTCACAACTCATTAGGTGCCGTGAATACAAGAATGAACATGGGTCGGATGGAGAGGATTGACTGGAGGCATACGTACCCGCATGTTAAGCCTCTTTAGGTTAGGGGCATTCTGAAACAATGAACAAGCGGCCAAGACTTGCCTCTGGTCCCAAATCGTAAGATAAATATGCTCCAAGCGAGTAAACACGGCAGGGAGCTTCATAGGTATGCACCCTTTTGATAGATGCTGCAACAAGAAAAGAAAAAGAAAAGAAATAGCAACACAGATTAGTCAGAAATCATAAGACAGAAGAAGGGCATAGTAATCTTGGAGCTAGCAATAGCCCACCTTCAGGAAAAAGCCAAAAAATGCAAGTTGTTTTATGTCACTTACGCTTCCCAATGACTTCTTGACATAGTTTTTCGTGTCATGAGCAATTGGAACAGATTGATATGCTTTAGCTTTGGGATTAAGAGTGAGAACGGCCCATTCTAGATTAGGGGCATCCAAATTAATGTCTTCAAAGCCCCCAACAACTTCAAGATATTCCAGTTTAGGAGCTTGAATGTTTAGACACCTGATGCCCTCAAAACGAACTAATCTCAAATCAGTCAGTACGGGGCAGAACGAGATCAGATTTTGGATGTCCATGTCCGTGGAGGAGAAAAGTTTCAGGCTGAGGTGAGTTAGTCTCTTGAAACCTTGGAATACCCGGGGCAACAAGATGGTGCAGTTTTCCATGTGCAGAATCTTCAAATTGCCGATAGAAAATAGGCATGAGGGAATCCTATACTCCGGCAATGAGTTCAACTTGATTATAATTGATCTTGGTGATCTCCTTGACAGCATGAGCATCCACCTAGCAAACTCATAATGGTAACTTTTGTTACCTGATATATTAAACTCTTCTATGGTTCCCTTGTGGAGTGCTAGCACCATATCGACCAACGTAACAAACTTGGTTTGTGCAAGCTTTCCATCTTGCAGAAATACTCTTGGCATATCAGTCCATGCATTCCTCCAAGTACTTGATAAGATGCTAGTCCTAACCGCTTCTTCGACAAGCAAACGAGAAAGGATATCACCCTTTATCTCTGGAGGTAGACTGCTTACTCTGTCTGAACTCACAACAGATGTAGCTTCCGCTCCGGCCTTTTCACAGGTACTCATTGCTTCAGAATCCAGATTAAACTGTCCTAGCATTTCCAGGGAGCCTAAATTAGCGTGGATTCTACCACATAACACTTAAAATACGAAACATGGGAGACCTAAATGGTGCACTAAGTAAGTTGCTTGTTCATAGCAAAACGAAAAGGAAGCAACAACCGAGAGATGGCATTTGAGCGAAACAAGTCCAGTATGTTTCTGCTAATAGAACTGAACTCGACTATTGCGTCAATAAGCTGAAAAACTTGATTATACTTGTGTTAAAAGAGCAAACATGTGGCATGCTGCATTCTGAAAGGGGTCATTTGAAGAAGATGTGATTATTTTTTTGAAAACCTTGTATCGCAAAATATCCAATGGACGAACAATGTAGGGTATATAATTGATATGCTGTCAACGTGGGCAAATGATGAAATGCAACTCTACTTCAGGACAGAGTCAATTTACCCCAGAACAGGACCTCCTTTATTAACATAGATAGATGTGGACTCGCACTCAAATTATTCAGGTGCAACAATGTGTTTAGTCAATATAAGCATGATCAACATGTACTAACTTAATGTCATGATTACATGTGGATTAACTTAAAGCCATGTACTAAATTATGTTAGTTAATCTTTCTTAGCGAATGAAATATGCTAGGAAAATAATAATTCTGGGGAAATTAGCACGGCAGAGCTAGAGAATTCAACATAAATAACAGGGTACTAAACAAGCATGTGAACAACTGACTCAGTAATTCATGAATCCACCGCAACAAGTCTCGAATTTCAATCGAACTGGAAGTGGAAGCAAAACGAACCTACTAGTACTAAGTGTCTCAGTTGCTGCAGGGGCGCCGAAGAACGGGGGGAGGCGACGCCGCTTGCGCGCGGGCGCTGCCGCCAGACGGAGCGCATAGATCAGAGGGTCGAGGAATGGAAGCAGGACGCCGGATGCCCACGCCGCCGCGCCGCCGGCCAACGCGGCCGTCCGGTGTCTAGGGTTCGAATTTGCTGGTTGCGCTTGCGCCTGCGACTCTGCGCTGCGGCGATGGGGAATTTCAGAATTGGGCTTGAGGAGAGACTGGGCCATATCGGAGTAGGTAGGGAAGGATGGGCCAGTTCTGGGCTGAATGCTTAGATAGTCTGCCATACTTTTTTTTTTGGTTTCTCAAAATATACCCCTCAAAAAAAAGATACACAGATTTTTTGGGCAATCCCTAAAAAATTATATATTTTGGGTGCAAAAACAATGTGTATTCTTTTTTTAGTTGGAAGTGTTGCATTTATTCAGAGTCCGAGTTTAAAGCATCCATAATACAAGATATGAAACCATGATTTGCATAGTTCATTTGTCCAACCTTCCTTAGCTAATAAGTGAGAGACGCTATTAGCCGAGCGTCTCACCCACGAGACCCAATACTCCTCTATGGTAAGCAGCACACCTTTCACCTCCTCTACAAGTGCTCCATATATGGAGAGATCCCGTTCTTTTGCCTTGAGTTTGTTCACAATCATTTGAGAGTCTCATTCTGGCACCAGCTTTTTCACTCATTATCTATTGCAACGCAGCCACCCTGCAAACACGTCAATAGCTTCATCAACTCAGGGTCCAAAGCAAAAGTGAAAGAACTGTTGGAAATATGCCCTAAAGCCAATAATAAATGGTTATTATTATATTTCTTTGTTCATGATAATTGTCTATTGTTCATGCTATAATTGTATTATCCGGAAATCGTAATACATGTGTCAATACATAGACCATAACGTGTCCCTAGTAAGCCTCTAGTTGACTAGCTCGTTGATCAACAGATAGTCATGGTTTCCTGACTATGGACATTGGATGTCATTGATAACGGGATCACATCATTAGGAGAATGATGTGATGGACAAGACCCAATCCTAAGCATAGCACAAAAGATCGTGTAATTCATTTGTTAGAGCTTTTTCCAATGTCAAGTATATTTTCCTTAGACCATGAGATCGTGCAACTCCCGGGTGCCGTAGGAGTGCTTTGGGTGTGCCAAACGTCACAACGTAACTGAGTGACTATAAAGGTGCACTACGGGTATCTCCGAAAGTATCTGTTGGGTTGGCACGGATCGAGACTGGGATTTGTCACTCCGTATGACGGAGAGGTATCTCTGGGCCCACTCGGTAATGCATCATCATAATGAGCTCAATGTGACTAAGGAGTTAGCCACGGGATCATGCATTGCGGTACGAGTAAAGAGACTTGCCGGTAACGAGATTGAACAAGGTATGGGATACTGACGATCGAACCTCGGGCAAGTAACATACCGATTGACAAAGGGAATTGTATACGGGATTGATTGAATCCTCGACATCGTGGTTCATCCGATGAGATCATCGTGGAACATGTGGGAGCCAACATGGGTATCCAGATCCCGGTGTTGGTTATTGACCGGAGAGGCGTCTCGGTCATGTCTGCATGTCTCCCGAACCCGTAGGGTCTACACACTTAAGGTTCGGTGACGCTAGGGTTGTAGAGATATTAGTATGCGGAAACCCGAAAGTTGTTCGGAGTCCCGGATGAGATCCCGGACGTCACGAGGAGTTCCGGAATGGTCCGGAGGTGAAGAATTATATATAGGAAGTCAAGTTTCGGCCACCGGGAAAGTTTCGGGGGTTATCGGTATTGTACCGGGACCACCGGAAGGGTCCCGGGAGTCCATCGGGTGGGGCCACCTGTCCCGGAGGGCCCCATGGGCTGAAGTGGGAAGGGAACCAGCCCTTAGTGGGCTGGGGCGCCCCCCTTGGGCCTCCCCCTGCGCCTAGGGTTGGAAACCCTAGGGGTGGGGGGCGCCCCACTTGACTTGGGGGGGAAGTTTCCCCCCTGGCCGCCGCCCCCCCTTGTAGATGGGTTCTAGGGCCGGCGCCCCTCCCCCCCAGGGGGCCTATATATAGTGGGGGGGAGGGAGGGCAGCAGCACCACAGCCCCTGGCGCCTCCCTCTCCCCCTGCAACACCTCTCCCTCTCGCAGAAGCTTGGCGAAGCCCTGCCGAGATCCCCGCTACATCCACCACCACGCCGTCGTGCTGCTGGATCTCCATCAAACTCTCCTTCCCCCTTGCTGGATCAAGAAGGAGGAGACGTCGCTGCTCCGTACGTGTGTTGAACGCGGAGGTGCCGTCCGTTCGGCACTCGGTCATCGGTGATTTGGATCACGGCGAGTACGACTCCATCAACCCCGTTCATTAGAACGCTTCCGCTCGCGATCTACAAGGGTATGTAGATGCACTCCTTTCCCCTCGTTGCTAGTATACTCCATAGATGGATCTTGGTGATGCGTAGGAAATTTTAAAATTCTGCTACGATTCCCAACAGTGGCATCATGAGCCAGGCCTATGCGTAGTTACTATGCACGAGTAGAACACAAAGCAGTTGGGGGCGTAGATGTTGTCAATTTTTCTTGCCGCTACTAGTCTTATCTTGTTTCGGCGGTATTGTGGGATGAAGCGGCCCGAACCGACCTTACACGTACGCTTACGTGAGACAGGTTCCACCGACTGACATGCACTAGTTGCATAAGGTGGCTAGCGGGTGTCTGTCTCTCCCACTTTAGTCGGAACGGATTCGATGAAAAGGGTCCTTATGAAGGGTAAATAGAAATTGGCATATCACGTTGTGGTTTTACGTAGGTAAGAGACGTTCTTGCTAGAAACCTATAGAAGCCACGTAAAAACTTGCAACAACAATTAGAGGACGTCTAACTTGTTTTTGCAGCATGTGCCTTGTGATGTGATATGGCCAGAAGATGTGATGAATGATATATGTGATGTATGAGATTGATCATATTCTTGTAATAGGAATCACGACTTGCATGTCGATGAGTATGACAACCGGCAGGAGCCATAGGAGTTGTCTTTATTATTTTGTATGACCTGCGTGTCATTGAATAACGCCATGTAAATTACTTTACTTTATTGCTAAACGCGTTAGCCATAGAAGTAGAAGTAATCGTTGGCGTGACAACTTCATGAAGACACGATGATGGAGATCATGATGATGGAGATCATGGTGTCATGCCGGTGACGAAGATGATCATGGCGCCCCGAAGATGGAGATCAAAGGAGCAAAATGATATTGGCCATATCATGTCACTATTTGATTGCATGTGATGTTTATCATGTTTTGCATCTTATTTGCTTAGAACAACGGTAGTAAGTAAGATGATCCCTTATAATAATTTCAAGAAAGTGTTCCCCCTAATTGTGCACCGTTGCGAAGGTTCGTTGTTTCGAAGCACCACGTGATGATCGGGTGTGATAGATTCTAACGTTCGCATACAACGGGTGTTGACGAGCCTAGCATGTACAGACATGGCCTCGGAACACACGCAATACACTTAGGTTGACTTGACGAGCCTAGCATGTACAGACATGGCCTCGGAACACGGAAGACCGAAAGGTCGAGCATGAGTCGTATAGAAGATACGATCAACATGGATATGTTCACCGATCTTGACTAGTCCGTCTCACGTGATGATCGGACACGGCCTAGTTAACTCGGATCATGTTTCACTTAGATGACTAGAGGGATGCTATCTGAGTGGGAGTTCATTGAATAATTTGATTAGATGAACTTAATTATCATGAACTTAGTCTAAAATCTTTACAATATGTCTTGTAGATCAAATGGCCCACGTTGTCCTCAACTTCAACGCGTTCCTAGAGAAAACCAAGCTGAAAGATGATGGCAGTAACTATACGGACTGGGTCCGGAACCTGAGGATCATCCTCATAGCTGCCAAGAAAGATTATGTCCTAGAAGCACCGCTAGGTGAAGCACCCATCCCAGAGAACCAAGACGTTATGAACGCTTGGCAATCACATGCTGATGATTACTCCCTCGTTCAGTGCGGCATGCTTTACAGCTTAGAACCGGGGCTCCAAAAGCGTTTTGAGAAGCATGGAGCATATGAGATGTTCGAAGAGTTGAAAATGGTTTTCCAAGCTCATGCCCGGGTCGAGAGATATGAAGTCTCCGACAAGTTCTTCAGCTGTAAAATGGAGGAAAATAGTTCTGTTAGTGAGCACATACTCAGAATGTCTGGGTTACACAACCGCTTGTCTCAGCTGGGAGTTAATCTCCCGGATGACGCGGTCGTTGACAGAATCCTTCAGTCGCTTCCACCGAGCTACAAGAGCTTTGTGATGAACTTCAATATGCAGGGGATGGAAAAGACCATTCCTGAGGTATATTCAATGCTGAAATCAGCGGAGGTGGAGATCAGAAAGGAACATCAAGTGTTGATGGTGAATAAAACCACTAAGTTCAAGAAAGGCAAGGGTAAGAAGAACTTCAAGAAGGACGGCAAGGGAGTTGCCGCGCCCGGTAAGCTAGTTGCCGGGAGGAAGTCAAAGAATGGACCCAAGCCTGAGACTGAGTGCTTTTATTGCAAGGGAAGTGGTCACTGGAAGCGGAACTGCCCCCAAATACTTAGCGGACAAGAAGGTCGGCAACATGATGTGTACCTTACCAGTACTCGTAGTAGCTCCTGGGTATTTGATACCGGTGCGGTTGCTCATATTTGTAACTCAAAACAGGAGCTGCGGAATAAGCGGAGACTGGCGAAGGACGAGGTGACGATGCGCGTCGGGAATGGTTCCAAGGTCGATGTGATCGCCGTCGGCACGCTGCCTCTGCATTTACCTATGGGATTAGTTTTAAACCTCAATAATTGTTATTTAGTGCCAGCTTTGAGCATGAACATTGTATCTGGATCTCGTTTAATTCGAGATGGCTACTCATTTAAATCCGAGAATAATGGTTGTTCTATTTATATGAGAGATATGTTTTATGGTCATGCCCCGCTGGTCAATGGTTTATTCTTGATGAATCTCGAACGTGATGTTACACATATTCATAGTGTGAATACCAAAAGATGTAAAGTTGATAACGATAGTCCCACATACTTGTGGCACTGCCGCCTTGGTCACATTGGTGTCAAGCGCATGAAGAAGCTCCATGCAGATGGACTTTTGGAGTCTCTTGATTACGAATCATTTGACACGTGCGAACCATGCCTCATGGGTAAGATGACCAAGACTCCGTTCTCCGGAACAATGGAGCGAGCAACCAACTTATTGGAAATCATACATACCGATGTGTGCGGTCCAATGAGTGTTGAGGCTCGCGGAGGATATCGTTATGTTCTCACTCTCACTGATGACTTAAGTAGATATGGGTATGTCTACCTAATGAAATACAAGTCTGAAACCTTTGAAAAGTTCAAGGAATTTCAGAGTGAGGTTGAGAATCAACGTGACAGGAAAATAAAGTTCTTACGATCAGATCGTGGTGGAGAATATTTAAGTCACGAATTTGGTACGCACTTAAAGAAATGTGGAATCGTTTCACAACTCACGCCGCCTGGAACACCTCAGCGAAATGGTGTGTCCGAACGTCGTAATCGCACTCTATTGGATATGGTGCGATCTATGATGTCTCTTACCGATCTACCTCTCTTATTTTGGGGCTATGCTTTAGAGACTGCCGCATTCACTTTAAATAGGGCTCCGTCGAAATCCGTTGAGACGACACCGTATGAATTATGGTTTGGGAAGAAACCTAAGCTATCGTTTCTAAAAGTTTGGGGATGCGATGCTTATGTCAAGAAACTTCAACCTGAAAAGCTCGAACCCAAGTCGGAGAAATGCGTCTTCATACGATACCCTAAGGAAACTATTGGGTATACCTTCTACCTCAGATCCGAAGGCAAGATCTTCGTTGCCAAGAACGGGTCCTTTCTGGAGAAAGAGTTACTCTCGAAGGAAGTAAGTAGGAGGAAAGTGGAACTTGATGAGGTGATAGTCACCCCTTCCGAACCGGAAAGTAGCGCAGCGCGGGAAGATATTCCTGTGGTGCCTACACCGACTGAGGAGGAAGTTAATGATGATGATCATGAAGCTTCGGATCAAGTTACTGCTGAACTTCGAAGGTCCACAAGGACACGTTCCGCACCAGAGTGGTACGGCAACCCTGTTCTGGAAATCATGTTGTTAGACAACGGTGAACCTTCGAACTATGAAGAAGCGATGGCGGGCCCGGATTCCGACAAATGGCTAGAAGCCATGAAATCCGAGATAGGATCCATGTATGAAAACGAAGTATGGACTTTGACTGACTTTCCCGATGATCGGCGAGCCATAAAAAATAAATGGATCTTTAAGAAGAAGACAGACGCGGATGGTAATGTGACCATCTATAAGGCTCGACTTGTCGCTAAGGGTTATCGACAAGTTCAAGGGGTTGACTACGATGAGACTTTTTCTCACCCGTAGCAAAGCTGAAGTCCATCCGAATCATGTTAGCAATTGCCGCATTCTATGATTATGAGATATGGCAAATGGACGTCAAAACGGCATTCCTTAACGGCTTCCTTAAGGAAGAATTATATATGATGCAGCCGGAAGGTTTTGTCGATCCTAAGAATGCTAACAAAGTATGCAAGCTCCAGCGCTCAATCTATGGGCTGGTGCAATCATCTCAGAGTTGGAACATTCGCTTTGATGAGATGATCAAAGCGTTTGGGTTTACACAGACTTATGGAGAAGCCTGTGTTTACAAGAAAGTGAGTGGGAGCTCTGTAGCATTTCTCATATTATATGTGGATGACATACTATTGATGGGAAATGATATAGAATTCTTGAAAAGTATAAAGGCCTACTTGAATAAGTGTTTTTCAATGAAGGACCTTGGAGAAGCTGCTTATATATTAGGCATCAAGATCTATAGAGATAGACGGTCAAGAATATCCTGAAGTACCTGAAAAGGACTAAGGATATGTTTCTCGTATATGGAGGTGACGAAGAGCTCGTCGTAAAGGGTTACGTCGACGCTAGCTTCGACACAGATCTGGATGACTCGAAGTCACAAACCGGATACGTGTATATTTTGAATGGAGGGGCAGTAAGCTGGTGCAGTTGCAAGCAAAGCGTCGTGGCGGGATCTACATGTGAAGCGGAGTACATGGCGGCCTCAGAGGCAGCACAGGAAGCAGTCTGGATAAAGGAGTTCATTACCGACCTAGGGGTGATACCCAATGCGTCGGGCCCGATGACTCTCTTCTGTGACAACACTGGAGCTATTGCCCTTGCCAAGGAGCCCAGGTTTCACAGGAAGACCAGGCATATCAAGCGTCGCTTCAACTCCATTCGTGAAAGTGTTCAAAATGGAGACATAGATATTTGTAAAGTGCATACGGACCTGAATGTAGCAGATCCATTGACTAAACCTCTCCCTAGAGCAAAACATGATCAACACCAGAACGCTATGGGTGTTCGATTCATCACAATGTAACTAGATTATTGACTCTAGTGCAAGTGGGAGACTGTTGGAAATATGCCCTAGAGGCAATAATAAATGGTTATTATTATATTTCTTTCTTCATGATAATTGTCTATTGTTCATGCTATAATTGTATTATCCGGAAATCGTAATACATGTGTCAATACATAGACCATAACGTGTCCCTAGTAAGCCTCTAGTTGACTAGCTCGTTGATCAACAGATAGTCATGGTTTCCTGACTATGGACATTGGATGTCATTGATAACGGGATCACATCATTAGGAGAATGATGTGATGGACAAGACCCAATCCTAAGCATAGCACAAAAGATCGTGTAGTTCGTTTGCTAGAGCTTTTTCCAATGTCAAGTATATTTTCCTTAGACCATGAGATCGTGCAACTCCCGGGTGCCGTAGGAGTGCTTTGGGTGTGCCAAACGTCACAACGTAACTGAGTGACTATAAAGGTGCACTACGGGTATCTCCGAAAGTATCTGTTGGGTTGGCACGGATCGAGACTGGGATTTGTCACTCCGTATGACGGAGAGGTATCTCTGGGCCCACTCGGTAATGCATCATCATAATGATCTCAATGTGACTAAGGAGTTAGCCACGGGATCATGCATTACGGTACGAGTAAAGAGACTTGTCGGTAACGAGATTGAACAAGGTATTGGGATACCGACGATCGAACCTCGGGCAAGTAACATACCGATTGACAAAGGGAATTGTATACGGGATTGATTGAATCCTCGACATCGTGGTTCATCCGATGAGATCATCGTGGAACATGTGGGAGCCAACATGGGTATCCAGATCCCGCTGTTGGTTATTGACCGGAGAGGCGTCTCGGTCATGTCTGCATGTCTCCCGAACCCGTAGGGTCTACACACTTAAGGTTCGGTAACGCTAGGGTTGTAGAGATATTAGTATGTGGAAACTCGAAAGTTGTTCGGAGTCCCGGATGAGATCCCGGACGTCACGAGGAGTTCCGGAATGGTCCGGAGGTGAAGAATTATATATAGGAAGTCAAGTTTCGGCCACCGGGAAAGTTTCGGGGGTTATCGGTATTGTACCGGGACCACCGGAAGGGTCCCGGGGGTCCACCGGGTGGGGCCACCTGTCCTGGAGGGCCCCATGGGCTGAAGTGGGAAGGGAACCAGCCCTTAGTGGGGTGGGGCGCCCCCCTGGGCCTCCCCTGCGCCTAGGGTTGGAAACCCTAGGGGTGGGGGGCGCCCCACTTGACTTGGGGGGAAGTTTCCCCCCTGGCCACCGCCCCCCCCTTGTAGATGGGTTCCAGGGCCGGCGCCCCTCCCCCCGAGGGGGCCTATATATAGTGGGGGGAGGGAGGGCAGCAGCACCACAGCCCCTGGCGCCTCCCTCTCCCCCTGCAACACCTCTCCCTCTCGCAGAAGCTTGGCGAAGCCCTGCCGAGATCCCCGCTACATCCACCACCACGCCGTCGTGCTGCTGGATCTCCATCAACCTCTCCTTCGCCCTTGCTGGATCAAGAAGGAGGAGACGTCGCTGCTCCGTACGTGTGTTGAACGCGGAGGTGCCGTCCGTTCGGCACTCGGTCATCGGTGATTTGGATCACGGCGAGTACGACTCCATCAACCCCGTTCATTAGAACGCTTCCGCTCGCGATCTACAAGGGTATGTAGATGCACTCCTTTCCCCTCGTTGCTAGTATACTCCATAGATGGATCTTGGTGATGCGTAGGAAATTTTAAAATTTTGCTACGATTCCCAACAAGAACAGCAAGTCCCGCCAAGGAACCCCCCATGGTGATCTCTCAAGACCGCCCCTCCTCTTCCTCTAACTCGGGTCTTCGGCATCTCACCATCCGTGTTAGATTTAATCCATCCCTCGTCTAGAGGGGGCCAGTGCTCCGCCAATTGGGACCAGCAAGTTGCCTCCCTTGGTTCCTTTGTTGATTGCCATTCCTCGATGAAGAACTGAACCCCCATAGCTATAGCTTCCGGATCACTGATCTTGCCGCCGCCCACCTCATTTTTGGCGAGCCACAATTTGATAGATGGCTTGAAGGATCACCGATTCTCCATTTTGATAGATGGCTTGAAGCATCTAGTTACATAGCTCACACTAGGAGTAGACGGAACTCAACAGTGAGTCAATGGGTGCACTACACATGGCCAAAGGAGCTTTCCAAACCGTGTGTATTCAAGTGACAATGGGTGGTTTGGGACATAGCAGTGCAGAGCTCTAGGGGAGGGAAGGCCATTGGCAGCGTGAGGTTCAATGGAGAGAGAAAAGGAGAGGGGATTGGATAAATTGCGGGATTCCTGTCGCCTTGAATCTACTTTTTTACAAGGAGGTCACCTCAATCTTCAAACTTCCTGACCTGACACCACCAAGGAGACAATTTCCCCACTTTCGAAAAACAACAAAGATAATTTCCCTAATTCTTTATGTGGTGTAATATTGCTTATTGCCCATGGCTCTTGCCGCATTTGGTGAAAGGATGGTTAGTGAACCCCAAGTCATACGATCAACGATTAGGTCATGTTGCAGTCTGTGCACAAAGTTTGTAGCAAGTGATTTATCTAAGCAAGTTCAATACTAGAATGCAATTTTCTCACTTAAAAAAATGGTTACCATGGATTCTGGGGTATCTATGTCTTTCTGGCTTGATTTTTGGTGTGAAGGTGATACTATGTTTTCTATGCTCGTCACCCAGTACACTAGGGTTTTGAACTCCAATGGTGTGTGCTTGTTTTCTCCCCTTCTTCCCTTGATCTTCCTCTTGAACCTCGCCTTTCATCCATGGCTGCCTATAAGCTATAGTCATTGCATCATTTTTTGGCTTCAATTACCCTTAATTAGCAGGACAAAGGTTTGAGTTTCACGACTTTATGATTGATGCAAGCTATAATGAGGAGACCATCACAACATTTTCTTCTTCTTTTGACCTTTTTTCTCGATGATCACGATGAAATTCAAACAAGGCTATTTTCCATTTCTCACACATCGGGCATATGTGAACTCATATATGAACTCGATTGGTTACCACGGTTAGAGATAACAAGCATTAGTAGTTGACATAACATTATTCATGTGGTCTCAGATTCACCCACAAGGTGAGCGTCTTCAAGGCAAATGTCCACACGAGCATGTGGGTGCCGATGACGGGTGGTCTAGATGGCCATGTGATTTACATTAGCAAGCTCTTTTGCAAGTCCGTTTTCGTGAAACGGTCAGGTGTTCACCCTCCGCCCCCCCCCCCCCCCCCCCCCCCCACCCAGGTAGTTGTTTGATCAATTTGTTCAGGTTTGGTTGTAGGGTATTATTATTTTAAATGCGCTTTTAAAATACCACCATACACGAAGAAGCATTTGACACTTTCAGTTGCCAAATAGCAAATTAGCCCACACCCGCACAATTGCACATGCAATATTTTCAGTTGATTTAAAATTCTATATTACAAACTTTTTTTGAAAATATATTTTGAAGACTAAAAAAACACAGAAAATATAGTGTAAATTACAAAAAAGAAAATAACCAAGCCAGGAATAGCACAAGACAACACCTTTTGAATTTTCCCTCTCGAGCCAGGCAATAGGGCCCATATCATCTAATTCATGAGTATATAAATGTAAAATACAACTAGGGAGTAGATGCCACTAAGAGCAAGCCCATTGTAGACACTATTTTTTTTTAAACGTTGGCAGGAGAACTGCCAAATTCATTGATCAGAAGATGAGTAACAAGAGCCCTCCAAAGGAGGAAAGCACAGCAAAAAGGCTAGTGCAAAAAGAAAAGAAAGAAAAAGAAACCCGCCGGCACCAACACAAACCCAAGCTCAGTCAACAACCGTGCACATCATCGGAATCCATCGTCGAGGTCACCAAGATGACGCTTTCAAGGAGGAAGTGGTATTGGTAACACCACCATCATCCAATCTGGCTCCGCCAGATCTTAGGTTTTCACCCGAAGACCTCAGCTATGAGGTAGGAAGAGCAATGAGCTCCACGGCGGTACCTCCAAGGAAGAAGACGACATCCATAGATGTCGTTACCGTCGGCACCGACGAGGTCAATGCAGGATTTTCATCCGAAGCCAAGTCTTCCGCCACCCATCCAGGATTCGAGACCTACCCATCGCCACCGGGCCGGATGAAGTCAGGCACACACTACCAGACACGGGAATGTCGCTGCCGCACGCAGAACTAGGCAAGCACATGCCCACCTGACCGGTCTGCCTCGCCGCTCGCAGGACCTGGGCGAACCAAGTCGGCTTCGGCCATCCTTTGACTCCGTGCGCAGATCTGGGCGAGAATTCGCACCGCAGCGCTCAAGAAAGACCAGAGAAGAACCTAAACTGACCGGCCCGCACCGCAGCGCGCCGAAACAGAGCAAAAAAACCAAGCCAAAGTTAACAGGCTCGCGCCGCCGCGCGCTAGGACCGGACCTCCGCCCTGGAATTGGTCAGCCCGACCCTCCCCAAGCACCAATAGGATGGACGGCACCCCTGCCCTAGGAGCTGGACGTGCACACGGTTGAAGGGCGCCACTCCTCGCCCCTGCGCCTCCATGACGCACAAGCACAGCGCCACTCCTCGCCCCTGCGGACCAACAACACGCAACAGAGCCCCCTCCACACTCCCGCGAGCGCCCGCCATGGCAGATGCGCGAGGCCGCCGGGCATCCGCTCCGGCAGATCGGCACAGGGGAAACCCCCGCACGCCACCGCGACGCCCGCTGCTGGTTCGCGTCGTGCACGCACGCGCGCCGTCACGCTACTCAGCAGCGAAGCCCCGGGCCCGCCGAAACCCTAGATCGGGTCCGGCCCCTGCTCGCCGCGCCTTCTCGCCGCGCGCAGCACTACCCGCGCAGCGCCTGCCGCGCGCACTGCGCCCGCCGGCGCCTGCTCGCCGCGCGCATCGCGCCCGCCACGTCCCCACTCCTCTCCTTGGCCGAGCAACCCCGCGCTGCCCAGGCCTCGCGAGAGGGAAAAAATGGGAGGCCCCGCCGCCGCCGACGCCACGCGGGCTTTGCCCGGCGGCGGCGGCGAGGGGAGGGGGAGATCTGGGAGGGGGGCTGGAGTGGCGGCTAAGGTTTCGCCCGGGCCGCCCGCGGGGAGGGCGACACGAGCGACCTGCTTTTGCTCACTGATTTAAGAAACTATTTGTAGACACTAATGGTGAGAACAATAACTGGCTAGTAGCTTTGGCTCATTCCAAGAGCGGGATTGATTAACACCAGATTAAATAGTTTTGAATTGTTTAAAGTGGGTAGAAGTAAAAACTGGTTCCTGTCACCTCAACATGAGAAAACCATATCGAATAATATCGGAGCAGCATTTTAAAGTGACAGTGATATATATAAATATTTCCCTTATAAAAAATAGAATAGTAGATGCAGGAGCATTAGACATTCATTCCAACCTGAAACCAATGTAAACCAATCTGATAATGCTTTGATTTCCGAAAGTAAAACTGAAATCAATCTAGTAAAACTGTCCACACATGCAGAATGTACAATACGAAGGTACAATTTGATCCCTTTGATCACTTCTCATGGACACATATACTTGCTACAACCAGGAATGTACCAGACAGAACACAGGCACAAAACAGGTCAAGATGAACTCACGCTGTCGAGGAACGACAGCAGTGGTTTGCGGGTTTCATATGGAAAAAACTTGCTGATAGCACATTAAGTACTCCCATCGAATGTTAAACAAAACACACTACGTCTACCTGATAATCTGCATCCAATGCACACAAATATATAACCATCAGATAGTCCTAGCTGGTAGATCCGCATAAACAAAGCAAAAAAAACAACTCTATCCGCAGCAAATTAGATCGGCAAAGTGATGAGGGAACATAGTATCATGTAACAATGATCTTGGACCTGGGAGACACCCTTGGCAGAGCTAATAGCTTGGTAAGAACCATGCTGCGGTCCATTTCGCCCTTCCACTCTATTTTCACTTCTTCCAAAGCAGGTGACCAGCTCAATAGCTTTGCCACAAAATCGATTTCGCAGTCCAAACCCTGGAAACATCTCACACTGGCCGTTACGAGATGGTCCATTTGCATTTGCTCGGTAAGCTCTTGAATGCTTGCCTGATCCTGATCCCTTGTGCTCGAAGGATGACTCTGCATATATTTTTTCTCACAACTGATTAGGCGTCGTAAACTGAAAGAACATGGATCCGATGATCCAGGGAGGGAGAGGATTTACTAGAGGCGTACGTACCCACATATCAAGCTTCTTTAAGTTAGGGGCATTCTGAAGCAATGAACAAGCAGTCAAGACTTGCCTCTGGTCCGAAAAGCTTATCACAAGACAAATATGCTCCAGGCGATGAAACACGGCAGGGAACTTCGTAAGTATGCACCCTTTTGATAGATACTGCAACAAGAAAATAAAATAAAAGAAATGGGAACACAGATTAGTCAGAATGCAGAAGAAGGCCATAGCAATGCTGGAGCTAATAATAGCTCACCTTCATGAAAATGCCACTAATTGCAAGTGCTTTGATGTCATTTAGGCTTCCCAATGACTTCCTTACATAGCTTTCCGTGTCATGAGCAATAGGAACAGATTGATACGCTTTAGCTTTGGGATCAAGAGATAGAAAGGCCCATTCTAGATTAGGGGCATCCAAATTAATGTCTTCAAAGCCCCCAAGAACTTTAAGATATTCCAGTTTAGGAGCTTGAATGTTTAGACACCTGATGCCCTCAAAACGAACTAATCTCAAATCAGTCAGTACAGGGCAGAATGAGATCAGATTTTTGATGTCCATGTCTGTGGAGGAGAAAAGTTTCAGGCTGAGGTGAGTTAGTCTCTTGAAACCTTGGAATAACAGGGGTAACCTGATGGTGCAGTTTTCCATGAGCAGAAACATCAAATTGCCCATAGAAAATAGGCATGAGGGAATCCTATACTCTAGCCCTGAGTTCAACTTGATTACAACTGATCTTGGTGATCTCCTTGACAGCATGAGCATCCACCTAGCCAATTCATCATGGTAACTTCTTTTAACTGATATATAGAACTCCTCTATGGTTCCCTTGTGGAGTGATAACACCATATCGACCAGCGTAATGAACTTGGTTCTTGTAAAATTTCCATCGCGCAGACATATTACTGGCATATCAGTCCATGCATCCCTCCAAGTACTTGATAAGGTGCTAGTCCTAACTGCTTCTTCAACATTCAAAAGGGAGAGAATGTTGCCCTTTATCTCTGGAGGTAGATTGCTCAGTCTGTCTGAGCCCACAATAGATGTAGCTTCTGCCCTGGCCTTTTTACAGGTACTCATTGCTTCAGAATCCAGATTAAACTGTCCTAGCATTTCCAGAAGACAGGGAGCCTAAATTAGCTTCCAGTCTACCGCATATAACTAAAAATAGATTACTTGCAGAAATTAAATGGTGCACTAAGTAAGTAGCCTGTTCATAACAAAACAAGAAATAATTAACAGCTGAGAGATGGCAGTTTAGGGAAACAAGTCCAGCATGTTACTATTAACAGAACTGAACTTGGCGATTGCATTGGTAAGGTGAAAAGCTTGATTATCATTTGACATGTGTTACAAGACCCTAATTTGCGACCTTGAAGAGCAAACATGCCCCCTGATGCAAGTCGGAAAGGGGTTTCTTTTGTTGAATACATGTGCGGTCATTTGAAGAAGATGTAATTAAAATTTGAAAAAAAAAACTTGTGTTGCAAAATATCGACTGGACAAACAACATAGGATACATAGCTACGAGGCTCTCAACGTGGGCAAATGATGAAATTCAACTCTAGTTCAGGACAGAGTCTCAATTTACCCTCCTTTCTTAGCCTGGATGTGGACTTAGACTTAAATTATTCAGGAGCCACATTCACTATAAGCATGATCTAAATGTACTAATCTTTCTTAGACTTAAACTTAAAGCCGTGTACTAATCTTTCTTAACAAATGAAATACGCTAGTAAGATATTAGTTATGCGAAATTAGCACTGAAGAGCTAGAGAATAAAAAAAGCAACTGAAATAAATAAAGTGAATTCAGTTGAGAACTGAATCTAAACACCCGAATCTCGCTAGTCGCCGATACTCACGGAGTAATCCGATAACCCATATAACTTAACCATGCGGGCCTCATGCATGGCTGATCTTATACAATTCATGAACCAAAACAAGTCTCGAATTTCAAGCATTTGGGAACAGGAAGCAAAGCAAACTTACGGAGTGGCTCAGTTGCTGCACGAGAGCCGGAGTTGCTGCAGGAGCGCCGGGGAACAGGGTGAAGGCGACGCCGAGACGGAGCACAGCGGCCTTGGGCTTCCGCCGAGACGAAGCGGAGAGGCCAGAGGTTCGGAAGGAAGGCAGGACGCCGGATGCCTACGCCGCCGCGCCGCCGCCGGCCGCGGCCGTGCCGTGCCTAGGTTTCTGCGACTCGTGGTCTCTCTGCGCTGCAGGCTGGGAATTTCAGAATTGGGCTTGAGGAGAGATTGGGCCATATTGGGCAATCAGGGCGGTCCAGGCGACTGGGTTGGACTTGAAATTTTGCTAAAAAAGTGGCTTGGACTTTAAATTTTGTTCGTTACATATATGACTTCTTTTTTCCGGGGATTCCCATCGGCTTGACACTGCTTTTTTTTCGAGAAAATTTCCAATCTATTCATCAATCATGGCACTACAGAGAACACAAGTAGTACTTAAAATTATAGTTAGATATATGGACAACCTAGCGACAACTACAACCACTGGAGCGAGTCGAACGCACGTCGCCATCATCGCCCCTCCCCCACTGGACCAGGCAAACCTTGTTGTAGTGACAGTCGGGAAGTTATCGTGCTAAGGCCCCAAAGGACCAGCACAACAGAGCAACCATCGCGAATGAAGAGAGTTATAGATTGGAAAGATCAAACCTAGAACCCCACGAACAAAGACGAATAACAACTGGATCCAAATAGATCTACCGAAGACCAACATCAACCGAATCCTACAAGATCTGAAGGAGGCACACCTCCACACATCCTCCAATGACACTATCTGCACCATCGGGACGGGGATGGGACGTGGGAGACATTATTCCTACTGAGGGACATCGCCATCGCCACACAGCCCCAAGCAAGACGTTGGACCTAACAAAGATCCCTCCCACCGGCAGGGAGACGAGATCCTCCGCACCTCCTCGGCCCAAAGGCCATCGAAGGTGGGGCGGATCAGTGGCGGCGCCGGCGGGAGGTGGAAGGAGACTTTTCTTGAGGAAGAAAGACTGATTGACATATATTGGCTTGACACTGTTGTTTGCCAGAATGTCGCCTGAAGACCTTTAACCTTCAAACTTTTGGAGCTACCACACCGAGAAGACTATTTCCCTGCTTTCAAAAAAAATAAAAGAGAGAATCTTCCTGATTTTTTGTGTTGTAAGGTTGCTTATTGCCTGGCTCTTGACGCATTTGGTACATGAATGTTTTTTTTAATATCAATAAGACCTTATTTCTCAAATGATAGACATGTCATTTACAAGAAGTTGAGAAATAAAATCGGACTTTCTCAAAAAATCTGAAGATCTAGTACTATAGGAGTGGCTAGCCAAGCAAAATCACAAAACAACTGATTGCATTCTGCGATCGTTGCAACCTCCTCACCGTGGTAATCTTCCTGTTTCTGCATAGTCTCCACCGCAAAACTAAAATCAGACTCAACTCAATATGAGCAACGTTGCATCTGATCCTCGCTGCCAAATAAAGACCATGCTTGATGGCCAAGATCTCTGCTGAATCAGCACTACTCACACTTGGTGCATGAATGGTTAGTGAACCCCAAATCATACGAGACGGCTGGGTCATGTTCTGCACAAAGCTTTGTAGCGAGATATTTACCTGAGAAAGTTCAACGTAAGGACCTTTAGTACCGGTTCTGTAACCGGCACTAAAGGGCGGGAACTAAAGGTCCCCCCTTTAGTCCCGGTTCAACATGAACCGGGACCAAAGGCCCACCACGTGGCACGAGAGGCGCCCGGCACGGCCTGCATACGACTAGAAACCCAATCTATAGTTGGGCCAGGATGCAGGCCCGTACGGCCCAGTAGGCCCACAAGGCAGAAGACTTGCAATAGGCCCACAAAGGCCTGCTTAGAGAGGAGCTCGACACGGTAGCCGCAGCGGGGCTTATAAACCGGTGCGAGCTCCTCTCAACTAGCAAGGTGGGACTAAACATTGTGCACTACCTTTAGTACCGGTTGGTGGCTCCAACCGGTACTAAAGGGGTGATGGCTTTTAGTACGGAGCCACCAACCCATACTAAAGGTCACAAATGAACCGGGACTAATGCATAGCCGTTCGAACCGGGACTAATGATACCATTAGTGCCGGTTCATTTACAAACCGGGACTAATGTGTCTCATATAAAGTAGTTTTTCTACTAGTGTAATAGTATAAAAAAGGTTATTGGGGGCTGTGGGGTCAGACAAAGAGTGTATACATATGTGTAGGCAAACTCCATGGGTTGCACCAATCTGGAAAAGAAAGGTAAAGACTATTCCCTAGCTAATAATAATTCAAATATGGCAAAGAGATGACACAAGATTCATGTCACAACAATTAGGCAAAGGTTGCTCTGTTTTGGCAGTTGATTTCTACCATCTAGCGCAACTGCTTGGAATTTCTATTCGAACATGAGTATTGGTCAAAACATATATGGTTATTTGAGCAAGTCCGCTGCGACATTACTCATGGGCCGGAAGGAGGCCGCGCCGGTCGCGACATCGGCCGACTTCCTGGTTAGCTATATGAATTCTGTGCAATCAGCCAAAAAATACTGTACAGAAGAGATGCTAAAAGGTAAAATGGTGGTCATGGACTATGATGAGGGTCCTAAGCGGAGTCCGCCGGCCCAAGTGCTTCCATGGCCTGCACCCACTAGTGGTGTAACGGCACTCTCGGTTGATGGTTCATTCCGAGAGGAAGATGGTACGGCGGCGGCCGGGATGATTCTACGAAGGCACGATGGCTCGGTTATTTTTTCGGCATACTGGTACCTGTTTAACCGCAATGATGCTCTTGAGGCGGAGATCCATGCTTTGATGATCGGTATGGCGCTTGCTCGACAACATACGGAGCTTCCGATTATGGTGCAATCTGACTCATCAACTGCTTTATATTGTCTTTCTAATTCTAGCTTAGATCGTTCAGCTTTTGGTCATTTAGTAGCTGAGATCAAGTCTTTAATGATCGATAGAGTGTTTATTCCACAGAAATTGCATAGGTCTCAGAATAGTGTTGCAGATTGTCTGGCAAGGTATAGTCGCTCTGAGCGAGCCACGGCCGTGTGGCTCGGCAGAGGTCCCCCATGTATTGAGGAACTCTTGCTGAAGGATTGTAGCTCTATCATAATGGAATAAACTACTATTGATCTCGCAAAAAAAATATGGTTATTTGAGAAACAAAAACTATGAGAATAATACTGAGTAGTTGTAACTCATTCCAAGAGCAAGTTTGATAAACAACTGAATAAGTACCTCTGAATTATGTGGACTGTTTGGGATAAAAACTGGATCCTATTCACCTCAGTGAATAATTTTGATGTAATCAATGGCTGAATATTAAAAGCGACGGCGATGTAGAAATATTTCCCGTAACAACAAGAAAAGAATACGAGATGCTGGAGCATTAAACATTCATTCCAATTTGAAACCAATGTAAACTAATCTGATTTCTGAAAGTACACTGATACAGGCATGGGCAGCTTTGATCTTATTACTTCAGGTCTCATATGTCTACACGTACGTGCAGAAAGTCTAATATGAAGGTACAATTTGATGTCTTTGGTTCAATCTTGTTGATACAACATGAAGGTGCCTTCACATATGTCATCACTTCTTATGGACACATATATTTGCCGGAACCAGGAATTTACCGTACGCAGAACAAAGGGACATAACAGGACAAGGAAGCGTGGGGTGGTGTGCGAGTCTCCAGCACGTGGAGGAACAGCGGTAGCGGCTTGTGTGTCTCACTGTCTCACCCATTGCACAAAGAAATGTCGAATGGTGTACGTATCATATGGAAAACAATGTGCTGATAGCACATTAAGTACTCTTGACAAAACGGACTGCCTCAACCCTGAAGCACACATACATATATTAACCACCAGCAAGGACAAAGCCGAAATAATTCTACCCAACACCAAATTAAATCTGCAAACTGATGGGGGATGCTATGTAGACTATCAGAATGTAACAGTGACCTTGGCCCTGGGAGACACCCTCGGCAGCGCTAATAGCTTGGCAAGAACCCTGCTGCAGTCCGTTTCGCCCTTCCACTTTATATTCAGTTCTTCCGAAGCTGGTGCCCAGCTCAGAAGCTTTGCCACGAAATTGATTTCGTAGTTCAGACCCCCGAAATCTTCCACACTGGCCGTTATGAGATGGTCCATTTGCATTTGCACAGTAATGATTACCTGATCCTGATCCGACAGGCTCAAAGGGTAACTCTGCATTGTTTTTTCACAACCCATTAGCCGTAAACACAATGAATGAACATGGATCAGGTGATTAAGCGAGGGAGGGGGTTTACTAGGGGTATACCTACCCATAGCTCAAGCATCTTTAGGTTAGGGGCTTTCTGCAACAATGAACAAGCAGCCGAGACTTCCCTTTGGTCCCAAAAGCATATGCCAAGATAAATATTCTCCAAGCGATGAAACACGACAGGGAGCTTCGTATGTATGCATCCATTTGATAGATACTGCAACAAGAAAAAATAAATGGCAACACTGATTAGTTAGAAGGCAGAACAAGGCCATGCTGGAGCTAACAATACCTCACCTTCAGGAAAAAGCCACTAACTGCAAGTGTTTTGATGTCACTTAGGCTTCCCAATGACTGCTTGAGATAGTTTTCCTTGTCATGGACAATTGGAACAGATTGATATGCTTTAACTTCGTGACGAAGAGAGAGAATGGCCCATTTCAGATTTGGGACATCCAATTTAATGTATACAAAGTCCCCATTAACAAGAAGATATTTCAGTTTAGGAGCTTGAATATTTAGACAGTTGATACCCTCAAAAGAAGTTAATCTCAAATCAGTCAGTACAGGGCAAAAGGAGATCAGATATTGAATATCCCTGTCTGTGGAGGAGAAAATGTTCAGGCTGAGGTAAGTTAGGCTCTTGAAACCTTCGAATTCCCGGGGCAAGCTGATAATGCAGTTTTCCAGGCGTAGAGACTTCAAATCAGCAATAGAAAAGAGTCATGAGGGAATCCTATACCTTGGCCATGAGCTCAACTTGATTATAACTGATTTTGGTGATCTCCTTGACAGCATGAGCATCCACGTAGCAAATTCATCATGGTAACTTCCTTTACCTGATATATCAAACTTTTCTATTGTTCCCTTGTGGAGCGATAGCACCATTTCGACCAACGTAATGAACTTGGTTCTTGGAAAATTTCCATCACGCAGAAATATCTTTGGCGTATCAGTCCATGCATCCCTCAAAGTACTTGATAAGGTGCTAGTCCTAACTGCTTCTTCGACGTTCAAACGGGAGAGGATGTCGCCCTTTATCTCTCGAGGTAGACTGCTCAGTCTGTCTGGACTCACAACAGATGTAGCTTCCGCCCTGGCCTTTTTACAGGTACTCGTTGCTTCGGAATACAGATTAACTGTCCTAGCATTTCCAAAAGATAGAGAGCCTACATTAGCGTGCAATCTATCGCGTATAACTAAAAATACAATACATGCAGAAATTAAATGGTGCAGTAAGTAAGTAGGCTGTTCATAACAAAACAAGAAATAAGCAACAACCAAGAGATGCAGTTTAGGGAAACAATTTACTACTAACAGAACTGAACTCGGCTATTGCATTGGTTAGGTAAAAAGTTTGATTATCATTTGACATGTGTTAGAAGACCCTAATTTGCGATCTTGAAGAGCAAACATGTCTCCTGCTGCAAGTTGGAAAGGGGTTTCTTTTGCTGAATACATGTGCGCTCATTTGAAGCAAATGTGATTACAATTTGGGGAAAAAAGAACTTGTATTGCAAAATATCGAATTGACAAACAATATAGGGTATATAACCGAGAGGCTCTCAACATAGGCAAATGATGAAATGCAACTCTACTTGAGGACAGAGAGTCAATTTACTCTCCTTTCTTATCGTGGATGTGGACTTGGACTCAAATTATTCAGGAGGAACAGCATGTTTAGTTCCAACATTCACTATAAGCACGATCGACGTGTACTAAGTTAAATATTGATCCTGAGAAATTAGCACTAGAAAACTAGAGAATAAAAAGAAGCAACGTAAATAACAGGCTGCTAAAGTGGATTCAATTAAGCAACAGAATCTAAACAAGCATATGGCTTAAACTGTATTTGTACTGTCCATGTATGTACCATGTATAGCTCCTAGTATTTAGGATCTCTAACGCCTATGGCCTGCGTGCCTTGACCCTCGGCGTTCCTCTCCCTCTCTCGTTGTACATAAGGCAGTGTACTGTAATAGATGAATGCAAGGACAGAAACATTCTCTCCAACTACATGAACGACTGAATCTTGCTAGTCGTCAATACTCATGGAGCCCACATAACTTAACCATACGGGCCTCATGAAGCATGCATGGCTGATCTTATATATTTCATGAATCCGCCGCAAGTCTCGAAATCCAAATATATGGGAACAGGAAGCGAAACGAGCCTACGGAGTGGCTGCAGGAGCGCCGGACAGGGGCGGAGCCGGGATTTGGACATGAGGAGGGTGAAGAATGTATATGCCGGGTAATACAACAAAAAAGCTACATTCTATCAATGGGTTTGCACTCTCATGTATGTTCGAGCTAGAAGCACTGGGCTTGAAAAAACGAATCTATTTTCGTTGTATTCTTTCTCCTCATCTTTTTGTTTTGTGTGGGGTTCTCTTCATCTTTAAATCATTGAAACATTAAACAAGGTGCGACATTAGGTTTCTAAATTAGAACCTGCCTTACCAAATTAGTAAATTAAACAATTTTCTTCGAAGGAAGTGCAAAAATTTACCAAAATTACTATGCAGCGGTGACATACCTTGATTCCTAGAAGTTGAATTTGATACGTTGATGTATGATACTGGTAAAGCACACAAGCAGTCGTTGTCTGGTGGTCTCTGATGGATTCAGACGCCGCGAATTGGAGTACCCTCTGCCGGTCTTCCCTGTCGAGAAGCGAGGGGCGGCGGTGCAGGGTCACACGGAACCACTAGATTGCCACGAACGAAATTACGAGGAGGATAGATCGATAGAAAAGTAACTGCTCCATCTCACGGCTGATCTTTTCTCATGTCCCATGTTTGGGTCTTTGGGCTAGAAAGTTGCCACGTTGGGCCATAATCAATTTAGCATTAATAAATAGACAAATGGTTATACGTAAACTACTGGTACAACTAGCACGTGGTAACGGGGGGGGGGGGGGGGGGGGGGGGGGGGGGGGTGGGGCTTGCCTGCTCCCGCCTCCGTGCTCCCATCGGTGCTCCGCAATGTTCCTTTTGCATCCTACGGTTCCCTCAGTTTCTCTCTCCCATCATCATTTTTTACTGCCAAAAGATAAATCAAGAATACCCATTTATTACTTCATCCCATCCGTAATACACGCACATCGTTGAAACCTTCTTTCTCAATACATCCAGGAATTACGCGTTCATGGACTGGACTCCGTTCGCAGCAGCCATGCCGATGTCAACGTCGCCGGCTAAACTCCGGCCAAAGCTCCAAGTGACAAAGACCTTCTTGATGTTGGTTTGAGCATGGCCGAGCCGACCTCAAACCCCATGTCGCCGAGAACCGCCTCTCGCGCCCACACGACGAGCTCGCCGTGCTCTTGCCGCCGGCTCTTGCGAGCTTGCCGTGATCTTGCTGCCGGCTTGCTGTGTTCCAGATCGCCGCCAAACAGCTGGCCTGCTCGAGTACGCGTGTAGCACTCGCCGGATTCTGCCCGCCCTCTTCCGTCGACGCTAGTGCCGCCTCATCGACGACCGTCGGCGCCCGCGTTGCCGCTCCATCCGCCTCAACACTCCAGCCGCGCTGCCGGTGCTGATAGTTGCGAGGATGACGACGGCTTCGGCGCCGGGTCCAGCCGCACTATACACGGGATACATGTAACAGAAGGAAAGCAATACGATTGCCTCTAGATTTATTTTCACAGTTGGAAGAGCAAAAATACTGGACCGTTCGATGTCAAAGGAACAGTGCGGAGCACATATGGGAGCACGCAGACGGGAGCAGGCAGGCGCGACACGATGGGGGTGTCTGACCCCTGCTCGCACCCCCTGCCTCTGCCTCTGGCACCGGAGAACGGGGGAAGGCGACGCCGGCATGCCGCTCGCCCGCTGCAACCTTGGGCTTGCGCAGGCTGCCGCCCAGCCGGAGCGAAGGGAGGACGCCGGATGCCTACGTCGCCGCGGTCGTGCCGTTTCTAGGGTTTGAAATGCTTTTTTTTTCTGACGTGTGGGTTCGAAATGTATGCGACTCTCTGCACTGCAGGGCTGACGATTTCAGAATTGAGTTTAAGGACAAACTGGGTCACTGGGCTATATCGGAGTGGGCTAGTCCTCATCTTGAGCTGTATGCTTGAATAGTCCGGCATACCTACAATTTTTTTAGATATTCAAAAAAATACTTACCCTTTTTTCTTCTAAAAAAAACTTCCATTTTTTCTCCCTCAAAAAGAAAAACCTTACATTTTTTTTCTTGAAAGATCTACTCCCTCTGTAAACTAATAAGACTCATTTTAGATCACTACTTTAGTGACCTAAAGCGTCTTATATTAGTTTACAGAGAGAGTACATATACTATTATTTTTTTGGGCTAAAACAAGGATATTTTTGGGGTATTCTCGCCGCATTAACTCTATTTTTTAGAAGGACTAGTAAGCATGCACGTGCAACGCACGTCTCTGCAATGACGTGTCGGTGGGACGACTTCAAAAGTGAAGTATGCAAGGCTTGTTCGAGCAGTAGATGTCGGGGCGGCGGTCCTGAGAGCTTTGCAAGTTCGACGACATGGACCTTGTATTGTGTAGGTTGCAACCACTGCAGGCATGTGGAATGATTCTTTTTTTCGCCGCGGGAGAGTGCCTCATGACTTCTTCCAGCAATGATGGAAAAGCGGCTTGTTCGATAGAGCGAGTGCCCCAGCTAGTGTGTTTGGTTGGCTTTTGTTGTGGCATTCGGCACGCTATCAAGTGTGGGCTCAGTCCTGTGTTTTTACAGTGTTCTAGACTGGGCTTGGCCCTTTTGTTTTGGTTTTCTCACTTTTTTGTGATTAACTGGACAATCTTCTCCTTAATGAATGAAACGACAAAAGCTTTTTTGCTTCGTGTATGAATTGATTTTTACTCAACTAAAATTCAAATAGATATAATATGTTTTTTATGTAAAGAAGGCATGCCAATCACAAAGGATAACACTCATGTCTGCTTTGAAAATGCACACAACATAGAATCAAATTTAAGAAGGCCGAGAACCTCAAATCGCTTTGATCGCTCATAGGTAGCTCTATTATACTGTTTTTTAATTTGAATAGGTAATGTGTCTGCGTTGCCACGGCAGCCAAAAAATATATGAAATGACATTTGATCAAAAGATTCTTTTGTTTTACAAACACATACTCTATATCACACAAACTGGCGTACGCCTTTTCTTACTCTTGAGTCGCCCATTCATGCTTTTAGCGCCACATTCAATCCACCATGCAGACATTGGCAATTTGGCATCAAGCCACCAATCCACCAAGACAACACGTACAGACTCACCTTCTTTTGGCTAGAAGATGCTTTGTTCTCGATGCGCCCTCCTTGCCATATTTATCTTCTAGTGAGCAGATCAAGGTCTTCTTATTGAAGAAGCCACATGTGCTTGTGTGGACCTGCACCAAGAGACAATGACAGTGATGATTAGGCTGGGAACTTGGGAAGACAACGACATACAATTGATGGGATTGCCGATTGTGAAGCTTCAGCCCACAGTGGCTGCTCTTTTTCATAAAAGAGGTGACCAATAATTACCTTCCTACTTGGATCCTCAGATGTCCTTAGAAGGTGCGAGAGAAATAATAGCTGGAGCTAAGAAAGATAGGAAGACGATGGCTACCGGATCAACTCGAAGATATGATGATAGAGATGCATTTGCGAAGCAGAAACTACATGCAATCGAATTTATGCAAAAAGCAACACTAAGCAGCAGTAGCATGTTATCAAGATTTCTTGTGCTGACACAAGTGTGACTAACACTGTAAGAAGGTTTGGATATTCTTTGGTTTAGATTTCAGAAACTTAAACGGTATATAATTCCATCACTACTTCATGATGCTCTCTAGTCATTCTTTGACTGTACCTATCTGTTATAAAATGCAAGAACTACGACTCTCTTACAATGATTAAGTACATACCTTGATACTCCCTGGTTCTCAGCGAAGCCAATGTCCAATCTAACATGATCAGTGCATCGCTTTTGGCCTTTTGCAGCATTAACGTGTGCACGGAACATGAACAAGCTGGCATGTGTCTTGCACAATTCATCTGACCGTCGTCACAAACAGAGCACATCTAGCCTGTGTGCTACTTATCTTGCACTCGCCTGCAAACTTACATACCCTCACAAACGCATGCGATATTAATTAGAAACATAACCTGATGCTCCAGCTCCATGACTGTGTAGCACGACCTGATTATGACCATTGTGTAAGGAAGGATTAGGGACAATTCTAGTACACAAATCAAAAGTCCCCATTTTCTCTTCTTATCAAAGAGAGGAAACACAAACCAATCTTCAATCTAGGAGAACAATCCCCAAATTAGCGACAAAATCGGCGACCCAATCAGAGGATCACAACAACGAAGAACGAAATAACCAAACTGAGAATATATGTAATCATGTTGTAGAAAGTACAATGTACAGAAACATTGCCATGCCAACGCTTAATTCTTCTTTGCATATTCCCAAACTATCTCTTCACGAACAGTATTAGCAACACCATATCAGAGTTGCCAACATAAACTCTAAAGGTTTTAACTTAGTCCTCACATGTTCCAACCATTGTAGTTTCTAAAGAATAGTGTACTAATGCTCAATAAACTAATATGTTAGAAATCAACAAAGAAAAATCAACTTGTTAAATATTAAAGTACATTCTAGTTTGAACAATGAAATTGTTACTGAATTCGATTGTTCTAGCAACTCATAGTTCAAACTCCTAACATTACTAACCTTATTCTCCATGCATAACCAGCCTTGATGTAATGTATTGGTGATGTATGATCATCATTAATTTTTTTTGGATTTACCAAACACCACATTATAGAACAAAATAGCTCCCCATCCGCGTACAATATTATCAACTGTCACAGAATGGAAAGCAGAAAAATATTTGGCACCTGAGAATGATGAGGTAGCAACTCAGGAAATAACAAGGGTGACTTTAGAGCCATAAGGTAAGCCACAAGCCTTGACGGCTAGTACTATATCACATGGAAATCAATACATTTTGCTGTACTTCCTCATAAGATAGACAGACCTCCGATCATGCATCTGGATTACATATGTAAGTAGCAAGAAAACTAATCCCATATCCTATCCCATGCTATGGGATGTACTGAGTAGTAATGGAAATAGAAGGTGTAACAGTAAATGCAAATGCAGCAGGAGTTGTAGTAATGGTGCAGGATCAAAGGAAATAAAAAAAAGGCTTCTGTCGGAACGGAAGGATCAAATATCAGAACTATGTATAAATCCCATTGCGGAAACTACTCTGCATAGAAGCATTACCATTCCAGCACTTAATTATCCGATCACTAATTCTGCATTTGAATCTCTCACATCATAGTCTCCCAGAAAAGAAAAGTAATGGTGACCTCAAACCTTGAGAACTTGAATATAGATAAAAAGGTGTGTGGGGATACATTAATCACTCAATCATCATATATAAAAGAGCATTGGTATTAATCTGTAGAAACATAAAGCCAAAGAAATCAGCAAGAAAATCACCTTCATTGTCCATATCCTCGGTGTCCGGATGAATAGACTATGCAGAGCAACCAGGAGCTACCCATATCATTGGTGTACGAATGAATAGATTGTGGAAAGCAACCAAGAACTGACCATCCTTGGTGTTCGAATGGATTCAAATTTAGAAGATCCCGGTGCGAGCTTCCGCTAAAACCAAATGACAGAGGATGATGAAGATGGAGAATGAATACACTGGTGATTCTCATTGATGCCCACGAAGGGGTTAATATACAGGTACAGAGGCTGGTAACAACCCAGCTATACAGGAGGTCATGCACATCGTGTAACAGAAAAGGAGGGCACGTCCGGTGCATGAACTACGTGGGACTCGGTCCTCTAGTTGAGCCAGCAACGGTAGTCTTCCAACAGCCCCCCGCAGCCACAACGGGGTCGTCGAGCACGTTGAGGCTGGACCGGAAGTCGAGGAAGACGGTCGATGGCAGCCCCTTCGTGAAGATATCAGCGAACTGCGACGCGGACGGGACGTGAAGGACTCGTACATCGCCGAAAGCAACCCGCTCACGCACGAAATGAAGGTCGATCTCAATGTGCTTCGTGCGCTGATGCTGCACGGGGTTGGTGGAGAGGTACATGGCGCTCACGTTGTCGCAGTAGACGATCGTTGCCCGATCCGGAGGACGCCGCAGTTCGTGCAGAAGTTGACGCAGCCAGCACGCCTCGGCCACAGCATTGGCCACCGCCCTGTATTCCGCCTCCGCGCTGGACCGGGAGACGGTCTGTTGCCGCTTGGAGGACCAAGAGACGAGATTGTCGCCGATGAAGATGCAGTAGCCCGACGTGGACTTGCGGGTGTCAGGACAACCCGCCCAGTCGGCGTCAGAGTATGCGACGAGGTGGTGGTCGGAGGAGCGCCGGAGGTGAAGGCCCAGCTGCGGTGTGTCGCGGATGTAGCGCAAGATGCGCTTGAGGACGGTGAAGTGCGGCTCCCGGGGATCATGCATGAAGAGGCAGACCTGTTGGACGGCGTAAGTGATATCGGGTCGGGTGAGAGTGAGACATTGGAGGGTGCCGGCCAAACAGCGGTAGAGGGACGGGTCAGAGACAGGAGCACCGTCGGTGGCGGAAAGTTTTGCGCGAGTGTCGATGGGGGTGGCGATGGGCTTGCAATTGCTCATGGGGGCGCGCTCAAGTATCTCGAGAGCGTATTGGTGTTGCGAGAGGAACAAGCCGCGGGAGCTGCGGGTGACATTGATCCCCAGGAAATGATGGAGCTCGCCGAGGTCAGTCATGGAAACCTCGTTGTGGAGTTGCGAGATGACGTGGTGGAGCAGGGAGGCGGAGCTGGCAGTGAGGATAATGTCGTCGACGTATAATAGGAGATAAGCGGTGGCGCCGTCGCGGTGAAGAATGAAGAGGGAGGTGTCACTCTTGGAGGCAACGAAGCCGAGACGCGTGAGGTAGGTGGTGAAGCGCTGAAACCATGCCCGGGGGGCCTGCTTAAGCCCGTAGAGTGAGCGATGCAGGCGGCACACGTGAGACGGGTGCGCAGTGTCGACGAACCCGGACGGCTGCTGGCTGTAGACGACGGTGTCGAGGTGGCCGTGAAGAAAAGCATTCTTCACATCCAGCTGATGGATGGCCCAGCAGGCGGAGACGGCGAGGCTGAGGACGACGCGGATGGTTGCCGGCTTGACGACAGGGCTGAAGGTCTCCTCGAAGTCGACGCCGTGTTGTTGAGTGAAGCCGCGCAAGACCCACCGGGCCTTGTACCGAGCGAGGGATCCGTCGGGGTTCAGCTTGTGGCGAAAGATCCATTTCCCCGTCACCACGTTGACACCTGCAGGGGGAGAAACCAACGACCAAGTCTCGTTCTGTAACAAAGCAGTATACTCCTCAAGCATCGCGTTGTACCAGTTTGGGTCTTTGAGGGCGTGTTTGTAGGAGGAAGGGAGAGGAGAGATGCGATCGGTGGTGGCTGTGAGGGTGAAGAGGGATTTTGGTTGGAGGAATCCGGCTTTGGAGCGCGTGCGCATGGGGTGGCTGTTTTTGGGTGGTAGGACGGGCACCGCTCGTGGAGGGAGAGGGTGGGGAGGCAGGGAGGGTGGTGGGGAGGCAGCCAGAGGCGGGGTGAGAGCGAGGGGCGACGTGCATGGCGAGGACGACTCGGATTGGCTGCATGGCGAGCGCGCAGGCGATTGGCTGCATGGCGAGCTGGCAGCCGAGGGGTGGGGTCCGGGATTTGTGGCCGGAGTGGTGGGGGTGAGTGGTGGGCCAGCGGGAGTGGTCGCAGCGGTGGGGGCGCAGCGGTCGGGGTGGTTGGGAGCGACGCGATTGGGTGCGGGGGGTGGGGCGACTGGGCGGAGGATCCCGAGGAGGATCCTGTTGGATCGGATCAGGTAGGTGGGGGGGATCCCGAGGGAGATGCGGGGCTGGGGGCAGTGGGATTTTCTGTGGCGAAGGGAAAAATGTGCTCGTTGAAAATCACGTGCCGGGAGGTGATAACTTTACGTGTGGATAATTCGAGGCACCGATAGCCTTTGTGCTCGAGGGGTATGCCGAGAAGTGTTGGAAATATGCCCTAGAGGCAATAATAAATGGTTATTATTATATTTCTTTGTTCATGGTAATTGTCTATTGTTCATGCTATAATTGTATTGTCTGGAAATCGTAATACATGTGTGAATACATAGACTACAATGTGTCCCTAGTAAGCCTCTAGTTGACTAGCTCGTTGATCAACAGATAGTCATGGTTTCCTGACTATGGGCATTGGATGTCATTGATAACGGGATCACATCATTAGGAGAATGATGTGATGGACAAGACCCAATCCTAAGCATAGCATAAAAGATCGTGTAGTTTCGTTTGCTAGAGCTTTTCCAATGTCAAGTATCTTTTCCTTAGACCATGAGATCGTGCAACTCCCGGATACCGTAGGAGTGCTTTGGGTGTGCCAAACGTCACAACGTAACTGGGTGACTATAAAGGTGCACTACGGGTATCTCCGAAAGTGTCTGTTGGGTTGGCACGGATCGAGACTGGGATTTGTCACTCCGTGTGTCGGAGAGGTATCTCTGGGCCCACTCGGTAATGCATCATCATAATGAGCTCAATGTGACTAAGGCGTTAGTCACGGGATCATGCATTGCGGTACGAGTAAAGAGACTTGCCGGTAACGAGATTGAAGAAGGTATTGGGATACCGACGATCGAATCTCGGGCAAGTAACATACCGATTGACAAAGGGAATTGCATACGGATTGATTGAATCCTCGACACCGTGATTCATCCGATGAGATCATCGTGGAACATGTGGGAGCCAACATGGGTATCCAGATCCCGCTGTTGGTTATTGACCGGAGAGGCGTCTCGGTCATGTCTGCATGTCTCCCGAACCCGTAGGGTCTACACACTTAAGGTTCGGTAACGCTAGGGTTGTAGAGATATATGTATGCGGAAACCCGAAAGTTGTTCGGAGTCCCGGATGAGATCCCGGACGTCACGAGAGGTTCCGGAATGGTCCGGAGGTGAAGAATTATATATAGGAAGTCCAGTTTCGGCCACCGGGAAAGTTTCGGGGGTTACCGGTATTGTACCGGGACCACCGGAAGGGTCCCGGGGGTCCATCGGGTGGGGCCACCTATCCCGGAGGGCCCCATGGGCTGAAAGTGGAAGGGAACCAGCCCTTAGTGGGCTGGGGCGCCCCCCTTGGGCCTCCCCCCATGCGCCTAGGGTTGGGAACCCTAAGGGGGGGGAGCTTCCCCCTTGCCTTGGGGGGCAAGGCACCCCTTCCCCCCTTTGGCCGCCGCCCCCCGCCCCCCCTTGGAGATCCCATCTCCCTGGGCCGGCGCCCCCCCCCAGGGGGCCTATATAAAGGGGGGGAGGGAGGGCAGCAACCTACAGCCTTGGGCGCCTCCCTCCTCCCCTGCAACACCTCTCTCTCTCTCGCAGAAGCTTGGCGAAGCCCTGCCGGAGACCCGCTACATCCACCACCACGCTGTCGTGCTGCTGGATCTCCATCAACCTCTCCTTCCCCCTTGCTGGATCAAGAAGGAGGAGACGTCGCTGCACCGTACGTGTGTTGAACGCGGAGGTGCCGTCCGTTCGGCACTCGGTCATCGGTGATTTGGATCACGGCGAGTACGACTCCGTCATCCACGTTCATTGGAACGCTTCCGCTCGCGATCTACAAGGGTATGTAGATGCACTCCTTTCCCCTCGTTGCTAGTAGACTCCATAGATGCATCTTGGTGAGCGTAGGAAAATTTTAAATTATGCTACGATTCACAATAGTGGTATCAGAGCCAGGCCTATGCGTAGTTACTATGCACGAGTAGAACACAAAGCAGTTGTGGGCGTTGAGTTTGCCAATTCTTCTTGCCGCTACTAGTCTTTTCTTGTTTCGGCGGCATTGTAGGATGAAGCGGCCCGGACCGACCTTACACGTACACTTACGTGAGACAGGTTCCACCGACTGACATGCACTAGTTGCATAAGGTGGCTAGCGGGTGTCTGTCTCTCCTACTTTAGTCGGAACGGATTCGATGAAAAGGGTCCTTATGAAGGGTAAATAGAAATTGCCAAATCACGTTGTGGTCATACGTAGGTAAGAAACGTTCTTGCTAGAAACCTACAAACCACGTAAAAACTTGCAACAACAATTAGAAGACGTCTAACTTGTTTTTGCAGCAAGTGCTATGTGATGTGATATGGCCAGAAGATGTGATGAATGATATATGTGATATATGAGATTGATCATATTCTTGTAATAGGAATCACGACTTGCATGTCGATGAGTATGACAACCGGCAGGAGCCATAGGAGTTGTCTTTATTATTTTGCATGACCTGCGTGTCATTGAATAACGCCATGTAAATTACTTTACTTTGTTGCTAAACACGTTAGCCATAGAAGTAGAAGTAATCGTTGGCGTGACGACTTCATGAAGACACAATGATGGAGATCATGATGATGGAGATCATGGTGTCATGCCGGTGACGAAGATGATCATGCTGCCCCAAAGATGGAGATCAAAGGAGCATGATGATATTGGCCATATCATGTCACTATTTGATTGCATGTGATGTTTATCATGTTTTTGCATCTTATTTGCTTAGAACGACGGTAGCAAGTAGGATGATCCCTTATAATAATTTCAAGAAAGTGTTCACCCTAACTGTGCACCGTTGCGAAGGTTCGTTGTTTCGAAGCACCACGTGATGATCGGGTGTGATAGATTCTAACGTTCGAATACAACGGGTGTTGACGAGCCTAGCATGTACAGACATGGCCTCGGAACACACGCAATACACTTAGGTTGACTTGACGAGCCTAGCATGTACAGACATGGCCTCGGAACACGGAGGACCGAAAGGTCGAGCATGAGTCGTATAGAAGATACGATCAACATGGAGATGTTCACCGATCTTGACTAGTCCGTCTCACGTGATGATCGGACACGGCCTAGTTAAACTCGGATCATGTTTCACTTAGATGACGAGAGGGATGTCTATCTGAGTGGGAGTTCATTAAATAATTTGATTAGATGAACTCAATTATCATGAACTTAGTCTAAAATCTTTACACTATGTCTTGTAGATCAAATGGCCAACGTTGTCCTCAATTTCAACGCGTCCCTAGAGAAAACCAAGCTGAAAGATGATGGCAGCAACTATACGGACTGGGTCCGGAACCTGAGGCTCATCCTCATAGTAGCCAAGAAAGATTATGTCTTAGAAGCACCGCTAGGTGATGCACCAATCCCACAGAACCAAGACGTTATGAACGCTTGGCAATCACGTGCTGATGATTACTCCCTCGTTCAGTGCGGCATGCTTTACAGCTTAGAACCGGGTCTCCAAAAGCGTTTTGAGAAACATGGAGCATATGAGATGTTCGAGGAGCTGAAACTAGTTTTTCAAGCTCATGCCCGGGTCGAGAGATATGATGTCTCCGACAAGTTCTTCAGCTGTAAAATGGAGGAGAACAGTTCTGTTAGTGAGCACATACTCAGAATGTCTGGGTTGCACAACCGCGTGTCTCAGCTGGGAGTTAATCTCCCAGATGACGCGGTCATTGACAGAATCCACCAGTCGCTTCCACCAAGCTATAAGAGCTTTGTGATGAACTACAATATGCAGGGGATGGAAAAGACCATTCCCGAGGTATATTCAATGCTGAAATCAGCGGAAGGGGAGATCAGAAAAGAACATCAAGTGTTGATGGTGAATAAAACCACTAAGTTCAAGAAGGGCAAGGGTAAGAAGAACTTCAAGAAGGACGGCAAGGGAGTTGCCGCGCCCGGTAAGCCAGTTACTTGGAAGAAGTCAAAGAATGGACCCAAGCCCGGGACTGAGTGCTTTTATTGCAAGGGAAGTGGTCACTGGAAGCGGAACTGCCCCAAATATTTAGCGGACAAGAAGAAGGCCGGCAACACCCAAGGTATATGTGATATACAAGTAATTGATGTGTACCTTACCAGTACTCGTAGTAGCTCCTGGGTATTTGATACCGGTGCGGTTGCTCATATTTGTAACTCAAAGCAGGAACTACGGAATAAACGGAGACTGGCAAAGGACGAGGTGACGATGCGCGTCGGGAATGGTTCCAAGGTCGATGTGATCGCCGTCGGCACGCTACCTCTGCATCTACCCACGGGATTAGTTTTAAACCTCAATAATTGTTATTTAGTGCCAGCTTTGAGCATGAACATTGTATCTGGATCTCGTTTAATTCGAGATGGCTACTCATTTAAATCCGAGAATAATGGTTGTTCTATTTATTTGAGAGATATGTTTTATGGTCATGCCCCGCTGGTCAATGGTTTATTTTTGATGAATCTCGAACGTGATGTTACACATGTTCATAGTGTGAATACCAAAAGGTGTAAAGTTGATAACGATAGTCCCACATACTTGTGGCACTGCCGCCTTGGTCACATTGGTGTCAAGCGCATGAAGAAGCTCCATCCAGATGGACTTTTGGAGTCTCTTGATTACGAATCATTTGACACGTGCGAACCATGCCTCATGGGTAAGATGACCAAGACTCAGTTCTCCGGAACAATGGAGCGAGCAACCAACTTATTGGAAATCATACATACCGATGTGTGTGGTCCAATGAGTGTTGAGGCTCACGGAGGATATCGTTATGTTCTCACTCTCACTGATGACTTAAGTAGATATGGGTATGTCTACCTAATGAAACACAAGTCTGAAACCTTTGAAAAGTTCAAGGAATTTCAGAGTGAAGTTGAGAATCAACGTGACAGGAGAATAAAATTCTTACGATCAGATCGTGGGAGAATATTTAAGTCACGAGTTTGGTGCACACTTAAGGAAATGTGGAATAGTTTCACAACTCACGCCGCCTGGAACACCTCAGAGAAATGGTGTGTCCGAATGTCGTAATCGCACTCTATTGGATATGGTGCGATCTATGATGTCTCTTACCGATTTACCGCTCTCATTTTGGGGCTATGCTTTAGAGACTGCCGCATTCACTTTAAATAGGGCTCCGTCAAAATCCGTTGAGACGACACCGTATGAATTATGGTTTGGGAAGAAACCTAAGCTGTCGTTTCTAAAAGTTTGGGGATGCGATGCTTATGTCAAGAAACTTCAACCTGAAAACCTCGAACCCAAGTCGGAAAAATGCGTCTTCATAGGATACCCTAAGGAAACTATTGGGTATACCTTCTACCTCAGATCCGAAGGCAAGATCTTCGTTGCCAAGAACGGGTCCTTTCTGGAGAAGGAGTTTCTCTCGAAAGAATTGAGTGGGAGGAATGTGGAACTTGATGAGGTGATAGTCACCCCTTCCGAACCGGAAAGTAGCGCAGCGCGGGAAAATGTTCCTGTGGTGCCTACACCGACTGGGGAGGAAGTTAATGATGATGATCATGAAGCTTCGGATCAGGTTACTGAACTTCGTAGGTCCACAAGGACACGTTCCGCACCAGAGTGGTACGGCAACCCTGTCCTGGAAATCATGTTGTTAGACAACGGTGAACCTTCGAACTATGAAGAAGCGATGGCGGGCCCGGATTCCGACAAATGGCTAGAAGCCATGAAATCCGAGATAGAATCCATGTATGAAAACAAAGTGTGGACTTTGACTGACTTGCCCGATGAGCGGCGAGCCATAGAAAACAAATGGATCTTTAAGAAGAAGACGGACGCAGATGGTAATGTGACCATCTACAAAGCTCGACTTGTCGCTAAGGGTTATCGACAAGTTCAAGGGGTTGACTACGATGAGACTTTCTCACCCGTAGCGAAGCTGAAGTCCGTCCGAATCATGTTAGCAATTGTCGCATACTATGATTATGAGATATGGCAGATGGACGTCAAAACGGCATTCCTTAACGGCTTCCTTAAGGAAGAGTTGTATATGATGCAGCCGGAAGGTTTTGTCGATCCTAAGAATGCTAACTCAATCTATGGGCTGGTGCAAGCATCTCGGAGTTGGAACATTCGCTTTGATGAGATGATCAAAGCGTTTGGGTTTACACAGACTTATGGAGAAGCCTGTGTTTACAAGAAAGTGAGTGGGAGCTCTGTAGCATTTCTCATATTATATGTGGATGACATACTATTGATGGGAAATGATATAGAATTCTTGGAAAGTATTAAGGCCTATTTGAATAAGTGTTTTTCAATGAAGGACCTTGGAGAAGCTGCTTATATATTAGGCATCAAGATCTATAGAGATAGATCAAGACGCCTCATTGGTCTTTCACAGAGTACATACCTTGACAAGATATTGAAGAAGTTCAGTATGGATCAGTCCAAGAAGGGGTTCTTGCCTGTATTGCAAGGTGTGCAATTGAGCACGGCTCAATGCCCGACCACGGCAGAAGATATAGAAGAGATGAGTGTCATCCCCTATGCCTCGGCCATAGGGTCTATTATGTATGCCATGCTGTGTACCAGACCTGATGTAAACCTTGCCGTAAGTTTGGTAGGAAGGTACCAAAGTAATCCCGGCAAGGAACACTGGACAGCGGTCAAGAATATCCTGAAGTACCTGAAGAGGACTAAGGATATGTTTCTCGTTTATGGAGGTGACGAAGAGCTCATCGTAAAGGGTTACGTCGACGCTAGCTTCGACACAGATCTGGATGACTCGAAGTCACAGACCGGATACGTGTATATTTTGAATGGAGGAGCAGTAAGCTGGTGCAGTTGCAAGCAAAGCGTCGTGGCGGGATCTACATGTGAAGCGGAGTACATGGCAGCCTCGGAGGCAGCACAGGAAGCAGTCTGGATGAAGGAGTTCATTACCGACCTAGGGGTGATTCCCAATGCGTCGGGCCCGATGACTCTCTTCTGTGACAACACTGGAGCTATTGCCCTTGCGAAGGAGCCCAGGTTTCACAGAAAGACCAGGCATATCAAGCGTCGCTTCAACTCCATTCGTGAAAGTGTTCAAAATGGAGACATAGATATTTGTAAAGTACATACGGACCTGAATGTAGCAGATCCGTTGCCTAAACCTCTCCCTAGGGCAAAACATGATCAACACCAGGACGCAATGGGTGTTCGATTCATCACAATGTAACTAGATTATTGACTCTAGTGCAAGTGGGAGACTGTTGGAAATATGCCCTAGAGGCAATAATAAATGGTTATTATTATATTTCTTTGTTCATGGTAATTGTCTATTGTTCATGCTATAATTGTATTGTCCGGAAATCGTAATACATGTGTGAATACATAGACTACAATGTGTCCCTAGTAAGCCTCTAGTTGACTAGCTCGTTGATCAACAGATAGTCATGGTTTCCTGACTATGGGCATTGGATGTCATTGATAACGGGATCACATCATTAGGAGAATGATGTGATGGACAAGACCCAATCCTAAGCATAGCATAAAAGATCGTGTAGTTTCGTTTGCTAGAGCTTTTCCAATGTCAAGTATCTTTTCCTTAGACCATGAGATCGTGCAACTCCTGGATACCGTAGGAGTGCTTTGGGTGTGCCAAACGTCACAACGTAACTGGGTGACTATAAAGGTGCACTACGGGTATCTCCGAAAGTGTCTGTTGGGTTGGCACGGATCGAGACTGGGATTTGTCACTCTGTGTGACGGAGAGGTATCTCTGGGCCCACTCGGTAATGCATCATCATAATGAGCTCAATGTGACTAAGGCGTTAGTCACGGGATCATGCATTGCGGTACGAGTAAAGAGACTTACGGTAACGAGATTGAACAAGGTATTGGGATACCGACGATCGAATCTCCGGCAAGTAACATACCGATTGACAAAGGGAATTGCATACGGATTGATTGAATCCTCGACACCGTGGTTCATCCGATGAGATCATCGTGGAACATGTGGGAGCCAACATGGGTATCCAGATCCCGCTGTTGGTTATTGACCGGAGAGGCGTCTCGGTCATGTCTGCATGTCTCCCGAACCCGTAGGGTCTACACACTTAAGGTTCGGTAACGCTAGGGTTGTAGAGATATATGTATGCGGAAACCCGAAAGTTGTTCGGAGTCCCGGATGAGATCCCGGACGTCACGAGAGGTTCCGGAATGGTCCGGAGGTGAAGAATTATATATAGGAAGTCCAGTTTCGGCCACCGGGAAAGTTTCGGGGGTTACCGGTATTGTACCGGGACCACCAGAAGGGTCCCAGGGGTCCATCGGGTGGGGCCACCTATCCCGGAGGGCCCCATGGGCTGAAAGTGGAAGGGAACCAGCCCTTAGTGGGCTGGGGCGCCCCCCTTGGGCCTCCCCCCATGCGCCTAGGGTTGGGAACCCTAAGGGGGGGGAGCTTCCCCCTTGCCTTGGGGGGCAAGGCACCCCTTCCCCCCCTTTGGCCGCCGCCCCCCTTGGAGATCCCATCTCCCTGGGCCGGCGCCCCCCCCCCCCAGGGGGCCTATATAAAGGGGGGGAGGGAGGGCAGCAACCTACAGCCTTGGGCGCCTCCCTCCTCCCCTGCAACACCTCTCTCTCTCGCAGAAGCTTGGCGAAGCCCTGCCGGAGACCCGCTACATCCACCACCACGCCGTCGTGCTGCTGGATCTCCATCAACCTCTCCTTCCCCCTTGCTGGATCAAGAAGGAGGAGACGTCGCTGCACCGTACGTGTGTTGAACGCGGAGGTGCCGTCCGTTCGGCACTCGGTCATCGGTGATTTGGATCACGGCGAGTACGACTCCGTCATCCACGTTCATTGGAAGGCTTCCGCTCGCGATCTACAAGGGTATGTAGATGCACTCCTTTCCCCTCGTTGCTAGTAGACTCCATAGATGCATCTTGGTGAGCGTAGGAAAATTTTAATTATGCTACGATTCCCAACAAGAAGAACGCAGGGTGTGGAGCGGGCGGAAAGTTTATGGGGAGTGGTGGCATAGAGGTTGGGATAGCACAAACAGCCAAACGTGCGAATGTGGTCGTAGTTGGGATGAGCACCGTAAAGCATGAAGTAGGGGGTGTTGTGGTGGATGGCTCGGGAGGGTCGTATATTGAGGAGGTATGTGGCAGTGTGAAGGGCTTCTACCCAAAATTTGGGGGGCATGCTGGCTTGGACAAGGAGTGTGCGAAGTATGTCGTTTGTGGAGCGGATGGCGCGCTCAGCTTTCCCGTTTTGTGGTGATGTGTGCGGGCAGGAGAGGCGTAGGGCAGTGCCATGTTCACTTAGAGAGGAGCGGAGAGAGATGTTAAGAAACTCGCCGCCGTTATCGCACTGGAGGCTCTGGATGTAGACATGGAATTGTGTGAGCACGAAGCCAAAGAAACGTTTGAGAACGTCAGTAGCCTCGGATTTGGCACGGAGGGGAAAAGTCCATGCGAAGTGGGAAAAATCATCCATTATTATTAAGTAATATTTGTAGCCAGAGCAACTAGGGACGGGAGACGTCCAAAGATCACAGTGTACAAGCTGAAAAGGAAAACTAGTGACAGAGGTAGAAGAAGAAAAAGGCAGGCGCGGCTGCTTCCCTAATTGGCACGCCTCACATGATCCAGAGGCGGCAGGGAGTTTATTACAATCTGGAAGAAAATGTTGTGATAAACGGGAAAGAGAGGCACTGCCGGGGTGCCCCAAACGGCGATGCCACAGGTCGCCGGAGTTGGTGTAGAACGCCGAAGAGATGGATGCCCCGCTTCTGTAGAGGGGACCGAAACTAGTGCGCCTCATGAGGGGGGTCCTGGTGGCTAGATCCTTCACAGAAAAACCGAGGGGGTCAAACTCAACAGATACATTATTATCAGTGGATAGTTGACGGACAGAGAGTAGGTTTTGAACAATATCGGGTGCCACGAGAACATTATGAAGCAGCAAGGGGCGAGAGGATGTGGGGATGGAGGCGGTGCCGGTGGCAACTACAGGCAGACGAGTGTCGTCGCCAACGATGATGGGAGCATGCTGTTTTGAGACAGGACGAGAAGTGGCGAGGTTACCTGCATTACCAGTGACGTGCGAGGAGGCACCGGAATCAAAGATCCAGTCACCGTTGCCGTTGCCGGGCTGCTGGAGAGACAGCTGGTTCATGGCGGAGTAGAGCGCCGCCTGATCCCAAGAGGGTTGGGGTGGCGCGTTGGGTCCAGCGTACAGCGCGGGGTAGGCATGCTGGGCAGCACCGGGGCGAGGCCCGAGAACCCCGGCTGCGTTGGGGGGAACCCAGGGAGCGCGCGGCGGCGGGAAGGGCGTCCCCCACGGCGCGAAGTAGCCCATCCACGGAGTGGAGCCGCCGGGAGAGCAGGCGGACCGCGCCCGCCGTTGTAGCCGCGCCCGCGCCCGCGGCCACGCCCGCGTCCACCGTTGTGCCCGCGGCCGCGGTCACCGGCGCTGCTGTTGCCGCGCTCCATGGGAGGCTTGCCGCGCTGAGGTGCACGGCCTGGGCAGGTTGGTTGGCGAGGAAGAATTCGTGAAGTTGGCTCTAGACGCGATGCGCGGTGTTGCCGGCACCGCGGATAACCTCGTACAGGCCGTCGGCGATGGTGGAGTAGAGCAGGAGCAGGAGCGTCAGATCGGTGTGGTGCCACGCCGGAGTTTGGAGCAGTGGGTCGGAGTAGTGGTCGACATGGCTCTCGACGGAGTACATGAGGAGGACGCAGCGCCAGAGTTCACGCCACTTCGAATAGCTGCCGGTTTGGACATCCAGCTTGAAGGGGATGAGGTTGTGGATGTTGTTGAGGGTGTGGATGGAGGGGGTGGTGGTGGCAGAGGACGACGCTATGTCAGGGAGGGTGGGAGGCGACGGCAGGGTCACCAGGCTCATGGTGCTAGGGGCGGTTGCTGGCGGAGCCGTGAGGACGGGGGTGGAGAGGTCAGAGGAGGGGAGCACAGGAGCGGGAGGGGGAGGGGTGGAGCCCGTCAGGTCGCCGCTCGAAAGGCCGCCGGAGCCGTCGCCAATGTCCATGAGAGACAGGGACAGGAAAGAGAGCTCTGATTACCAAGATGGAGAATGAATACACTGGTGATTCTCATTGATGCCCACGAAGGGGTTAATATACAGGTACAGGGGCTGGTAACAACCCAGCTATACAGGAGGTCATGCACATCGTGTAACAGAAAAGGAGGGCACGTCCGGTGCATGAACTACGTGGGACTCGGTCCTCTAGTTGAGCCAGCAACGGTAGTCTTCCAACAGATGAGAACACCGAACTGATTCCTTTAGTTGCTGCCTCTGCAGATTTGTGTGCCCCCTTTCAGTAGTTCAACCTGGGTAGGATTTGAACAAAGGTTGATGTGAAATATAGCAAAAAATGAAACAAGTTAGCATCATATATATGGACGAAGGGAGGTATGGAGTAATGAAACTGAAACGGAGAGGGCTAAGAATAGAGAGATCAACCAGGGGAATCCGTCGAACATGTGGTGGCCTGGTGGGCATCCACACACTACATGGTGCATCCTCTACCACCGCACTCCCCTATGTGCTCACACGCCGCGCTGCCACGGTTGTGTGCATCATCATCGCGTAGAGGAACAACAACACGACCTTTCTGTCTGTGGCTGAATGAAAGAACGACGGCGACTTCTGTCGCGGAGGATGGCGCCCCCGGTCCCTGGCGTGCAAAAAGAACATCGGCGGGGAGTCGGCGGCGCATAGCCGCACGGAGGGACGGCCACGGGGGTCGCGGATGATGGTGCCCCCGGTCCCCGGTGAGCAGAGGAAAAGCGGCGGCGGGTCGGCGGCACATCGGCCCGTCCCCCCTGTGGCGGAGGTGCTGCTCGGCCGCCGGCGTCAGCCGGGGGCGTGCTGCAGGCTCTGCTCACGGCGGCATGTCAGCCCCAGAAAAGCGGAGGGTGTCGGGGCCGTGAAGGGGCCGAGCGGCGTCGAGCGCCCGCGAGGGCAGGCGCGGCGGCGGGGTCAGGCGCGGGGCGGCGAGGGCAGTCGCGGGGCGGGGCGGCGAGGGCAGGCGCGGCGGCGTCGGTTGGGCAGAGAACAGGGGCGTGGGGGCATGGGGCGTGCGGGAATGCGGGATTGCATTTTTTTAAGAGAGTTTCGCTCTGAGGAACAGCAGTGGCAGCTTGTGTGCGTGGGTTGCAGAATGGAATGGAGTGTTTCATATCGAGAACGCTTGCTGATACGACATCAAGTATTCCCACCGAATTTCCTCAACAAAATGCACTACATGCTAGTCCTAGATGGTACACTCACATAAACAAAGCCAAGATAGTTCTACCCAGCAGCAAATTACATCGGCAAACGGTTGCGGGAGCAAGCTTATCAAAATGTGACAATGACCTTGGCCCTGGTAGACGCCCTCGGCAGAGCTAATAGCTTGGCAAGAACCATGCTACATTCCATTTCACCCTTCCAGTCTATCTTCAGTTCTTCTAAAGCTGGTGCCCAGCTTAGTAGCTTTGCCACGAAATCAACTTCGCAGTCCAGACCCCCGAAATGGTTCACACTAGCCATTACGAGATGGTCCATTTGCAATTGCAGGTTAAGTCCTTGAATGCCCACCTGATCCTCATCCCGACCAAGGATGCTCCAAGGAAAACTCTGCATTTTTTTTCACAACTCGTTAGCCATAAACACAACGAACAAACATGGATCAGGTGATCGAACAAGGGGGGAGAGTTTACTGGAGGCATACTTACCCACATCTCAAGCTTCTTTAAGTTAGGGGCGTTCTGAAACAATGAACATGCAGTCAAGACTTGCCTCTGACCCCACAAGCATATCATAATACGAACACTCTCCAGGTGAGTAGACACGGCAGGGAGCTTCGTATGTATGCATCCTTTTGATAGATACTGCAACAATAAAATAATAATAATAATAATAATAATAATAATAATAGATGGCAACACAGATTAGTCAGAGGCAGAAGAAGGCCATAGTAATGCTGGAGATAATAATAGCTCACCTTTAGGAAAAAACCATTAATTGTAAGTGTTTCAATGACACTTAGGCTACCCAAGGACTGCTTGACATAGCTTTCCTTGTCATGCGCAATTGGAACAGATTGATACGCTTTATCAAGAGAGAGAAAGGCCACCTCCAGATTAGGTGCGTCCAACTTAATGTCCTCAAAATCCCCTTCAACATAAAGATAATCCAGTTTAGGAGCCTTAATGTTTAGACGGTTGATGCCCTCAAAAGAATCTAATATCAAATCAGTCAGTGCGGGGCAGAACGAGATCAAATTTTGGATATCCTTGTCTGTGGAGGAGAAGAGTTTCAGGGTGAGGTCAGTTAGGCTCTTGAAACCTTGGAATGCCCGAGGCAAGCTGATGATGCAGTTTTCTAGGTGCAGATACTCCAGATCACCAATAGAAAAGAGGCACGAGGGAATCTTATACCTTGGCCCCGAGTTCAACTTGATTATAACTGATTTTGGTGATTTCCTTGACAGCATGATCATCCACCTACCGAACTCATCATGGTAATTTTTGTTACCTGAAATATCAAACTCCTCTATTGTTCCCTTGTGAAGTAATAGCACCATATCGACTAACGTAACGAACTTGGTTCTTGCAAGATTTCCATCGCACAGAGATATTACTGGCATGTCAGTCCATGCATCCCTCCAAATACTTGATAAGGTACTAGTCCTAACCGCTTCTTCGACATTCAAACGTGAGAGGATGTCGCCCTTTATCTCTGGAGGTAGATTGCTAAGTCTGTCTGTACTCACAACTGATGCAGCTTCCGCCCTGGCCTTTTTACAGGTACTCATTGCTTCAGAATCCATATTAAACTGTCCTAGAATTTCCGGAAGACAGGGAGCCTAAATTAGCGTGCAGTCTACCACATGTCACTAAAAAAGTAAAAATACAATACACGCAAAAAATCAAATTGTGCACTGAGTAGTAGCTTGTTCCTAGCAAAACAACAAATAACCAACAACCAAGAGATGGGAATTTAGGGAGAAGTGCGGACAGTATGTTTCTATGCGTTGCTATGATTATCATTTGACATGTGTTACAAGACCTAGCTAATTTGTGATCTTGAAGAGTAAACATGTACCAGGCTGCAAGATGGAAAGGGGCTTCTTTTGTTGAATACATGTGCCATCATTTGAGGAAGAGGTGATTAAACTTGTGCCGATTGGACAAACAATTTAGGGTATATAATTGAGATGCCGTCAGCGTGGCCAAATGATCAAATGCAAGTCTAGTTGAGGATAGAGTCAATTTACCCCATACCATAACCGGCCCTCTTTTCTTAACCTAGATGTGGACTTGCACCCAAATTATTCAGGAGCAACACGTGTTCAGTTCCAACATTCACTCTAAGCATGATCGAGACGTACTAACGTAAATCCGTGTACTAAATACTATAGTGCGTACTACTCCCTCCGTTCCTAAATATAAGTCTTTGTAGAGATTTCAGTATTAACCACATACGGATGAATCTAGATGCATTTTAGAGTATAGATTCACTCATTTTGCTCCGTATGTGGTCCATAGTGGAACCTTTCCAAAGACTTATATTTAGGAACGGAGGGAGTAGGTTCCGACTGAAAATTAACCAGTATTACTATTTCTTAGCGAATGAAAGAAGCTAGTCGTCATTACTCACGGAGGAAGCATGTTTCGATACTTGATGAATCCACAGCAAACCGGTCTCGAATTTCAAATACGCAGTAAGAATCTAGCGGACAGGGGGCAAAGCGGACCTACGGAGGGCCGGAGAACGGAGAAAGGCGGCGCCGCCCGCCCGCTGCGGCCTTGGACGCTGCCGCCGGGACGGAGCGCGGAGGCCAGAGGGGCACGGAACGAAGGCAGCACGCCGGATGCCTCCGCCGCCGCGCCGCCGGCCGCCGCGGCCGTGCCGTGTCTAGGGTTCCAATTTAGCGGAGGAAACGCCGAAGTGGTCTGCGACTCCCTCCGCCACCCGAGCGCACTTTGGGCGGCCCAGAGCGGGCGCCCCTTTTTTCTTTTCATTTTTCCGTTTTTCTTCTCTCTTTTTGTTTTCGTACGTACATCATTAAAAATCGTTTGGGATTTACAAAACAATCGATCCCAAATGTTTGGATGTTTGAATTACAAAAAACTGTTTTATGAATTTGGTAAAAATCATTTGAATTGCAAAAATGTTCACAAACTCGATTTTTTTATATATTTTAAAAAACTTCACAAATTTTAAAAATATACCCGGGTTTAACAAAATTGTACATGAATTTGAAAAAAATCAGGTTTTTACAAATGTTCAAGAATTTGAAAAATGATCCCGCATTTCCATGAATCTAAAAAATGTTCTAAGGGTTTTAAAAATTATTCACAAATCTGAAAATTTTATTCCTCCATTTTTTAAATGTTCACAAATTTGAAAATGGTCCTAGATTTCAATAAATGTTAAAATCATAAATGTTTGTGAATTGGAAAAATGTTCCTGGATTTCAAACAATATTCGTGAATTTTAAAATTGTTCCCGTATTTAAAACAACATTTCAAATTTCAATAAATATTCACAAATTTTGAAATTGTTCCCATATGGAAAAAAGGAAAACCACAAATGAAACAAGAAAAAACAAAATATAAAAACACAAGAGTAAAAAATTACCCGATCTATATAGAACCTTGTCAAAACCGGAAGGGAAGTGTCCTTAAACAGTTCTACCGATGACTAAAATGGGTCGACCCAGATAAGAGAGGATGCGACGCGGGGGTACGCGTTACATGTCTATCCACCGAGCTACACACTAAAATGGTCATGATTGTCTCACTTCACCAGGTTTTCGAGCTCCAATGACGTGCTTGTTTGCTCTTCTGCTTCCCTTGACCTTCCTCTTCACCCTCGCCTTTCGTCTATGGTGCCTATAAGCTAGTCTTTGGTTACCCTTAATTCGCAATAGCAACCTTCGAGTTTCACAGCTTCATGATTGATGTAAGCTATACCGAGAAGACCAACACAATGTTTTTTTCTCTTCTTTTGACTTTTTTCTCAATACATCATGATAAATGGCATTACAATAATTTTGGAGTACACAATATATCTATTTTTACTTTTGTTTTTTTGTCTATGGAAATGGATCCCAAAACCTCCAACCACCTAGATAGGAGTATTCGGAGTAGAATGAAACCAAATCATAGCGACTAAATCATGGGGTGGGGTCTTTGCCGAAGCCCATGAGAACATGAGTGAGCAGCATGGCTCCCCGGCGGCTCGTCTGCGCCAGCCGTCCCAACAACGGGAAGCTCACCGTCTCCCTGTTCTTGAGAGGCTTCTTGTCCCACCTGCATATGCATTATAACAATTAACACACTAACTAGCTAGATGGTAGCATCTCGATGATTAGGTTTGGTGACAGAAAACATCGAGCTTGTTGTAGCTTACCAGTCCTGGTGCCTGACGACCTTGCCATCCTCAACGTCGAGTGTGATGAGGGACTCTAGGTCAACATCCTTGCCAAAGACCTTGTAGTGTTGCTTGTTGTCTATCAGTATCTGCAGTCATGCACCACCCATTGTATTGATATTCCGATCACGTTTGTAAAGTATGTTCATCGTTACTATACAAAGTATATGCGTGGCTACGATCGAATGCAGAAGGGTGATGTCCAAATGAGTTGATTACCTGGGATTTCCCCGGTCCGGTCGCGTTTTCCTTTATCGTGTACTCTACGATCTTGGACTCACCGAATACCTGACGACGCACGAGTCTTTGGATTAGTTTATGCAATAACATCGAATGTATATCAAAAAGAAAGAATAAACACCCATGAATAAAGCATATGAAGGTGCATATGTACCTTAGGCATCGTGTAGAAGGCTGATTTGATCTGCTTGACGCTGCGATCAGATCGAACAGAATTCGATTAAAGAAGGCACATGGATGATGGATCATATGGAGAAGAAATTCAGGCAACAACAAACTCAATTGCATACCCATGGGCACGCATAAGCGGGTCCTCGAACGTGGCATTGGGCGCGTACATCTCGAAGTCCCGTGCCGTGGCGCATGATCCGTATCTGCGGTGATTTGCCATGAGCGCCGCGGTGAAAGACTATTGAAAAAATTACATAACTACGGAATGATTCGAAAAATAGTGGAGCTGGATAATTATGTAGGTATATATATATATACTCCCAAGTTCATTGGAGAGATAAATCAATTAGCAATTACTCGTATTTGACCGTGCATGGTGAATTGCTTGCTCAACTTAACTGAACAATGAGCAATTATCAATTACAGTAGCAATTTGGCAGTGCAAGCTGAACTTTTGCGTTTCTGACATTGAATCGAAGCGTATAAATAAAGTTAAGCTGGGACGCATGGACAACACAAGCAGAGCAATAGAGCAGAGCAGAGGTTGATTTGAGCAGTTAGTAGTTACATGTTGAGGAGATGCGGCATGATGCGCTCGGACACGCCCCCGCCCGCCGCCGCCTGCGTCGACGCCTTCGCTCCCGCGGCCGCCGCCATGCCTGCCGTCGTCGAGAGCGATCTCTGCCTCGCGGGCGCGAGGGCAGCAGAAGCAGCGGCTGCGCGGAGGAAGAGGGCAGACGGGGCGGACGGCAGGAGCAGTCGCAGTCGGGAGGCGGAGGTGGCGCAGAGAGCGGGGGATGGCATGCGATGCGAGCAGACGCGCGCGCGGTGGTGAGGAGAGAAGGCGAAACAGGGGAGGGTACCTTGGCTAGCTAGTTGTAGACGAAAGGGAAAGGGTGGAGTTGAAATGTACTAGTTGCAGTAGCAGAGCCGCGTCCGTTCCTTGGTTGACGGCGTGCGCGGCGGAGGACGGCGCCACGTCGGCCGGCCGATCTGGTGGCGGGCACCGCCTCCACGACGCCGAGCGGCCACGGCCAACCTCGTGTTCGGGCCTATCAGCTCGCTGACCGGGGGTTCTCAAGGCCTACTAATAACAGGTGCATCCCATTCAATTAAGCTGCGCTTTAGCTCGCTAGGCCTGGCATAATTTCATGTTTTTTTGCTTTCTTTTTTTCGTTTGTACTTCCAAATATACTAAATAAATATATTACAAGCAACACTTTCCATACAAATATTTGAAAATATATTAACGTAGCATTTGAAAAAATGTTAAATTTGTATAAAGAAAAAATGTTTCCCATGTATACACAAATTTTAGAATGTGTGTGAAAAAAAGTTGATTATATAATTAAAAAATGTTTATCAAGCCTTTGAAAAATGTTGAATAAGTATATGAATTTTCTTAATCAAGCATTTGAAAAAGGGTTTAACGTTTATAGACAAGGTGTTGACCATGTATTCAAAAAGTATTTAACATGTATTTAGAAAATCTTAAGCAAACATTTAAAAATGTTAAATGTGTATTAAAAAAATCTTGACCATGTAATCAAAAAAGTCAATGTTGTATTGAAGTAAAAAATGTTAAACTTGAATTTGAAACATTGTAATCAAGCAACAAGCGTTAAATTTATATAGGAAAATTGTAGACCATGTATTAAAAATTAGTTGATCTTTCATTTTCAAAAATGTCCATCATGCATTTGAAAAAAAATGTGTATAGAAAAAATGTTGACTATGCATTAAAATGTTAATCTTGAATTAAATCTTTTTAATTAAGTATTTTAAGATTTTAAAAATGTGTATAAAAATATTGACCATGTATTCTATAAATGTTGAACTTGTATTGAAAAATATTAATCTTTTACTTAAAGCGTGTATAGAAAAATGTTGACCATATATTCATAGACCGAGGAAGAAACAAAGAAAAAGATACAATAATGATGAAAACCAACAAAGAAAGAAAATAAAAACGAAGATAGAAAACCAGAAGTGAAAGAAAAGCAAAAACCCATCAAAACCAAGAAAGAAACAAAGAAATACAAGAAAAGGCAGTGAAATCTGTGAAAAACAAAGAAAACAGGTGGAAAATAACGTAGGATTGAAGAAAACCGTTCAAGAAATAGAGAAAACCGAGAAAAAGGAAACGAAAAGGGAAAAACCCTGGAAGAAACCACCATGAGCGATCATCTCGATCGGAAAACAACAAACGAAAAAACAGATGAAAAACGGGACACCCTAGTTCTGTAGCGGGTGTGAAAATGTGTCAGGCGAGACAGAAGAAACACCCGCTATAAACAAGATACAGCCTTTGCGGCGCCTATACCTCGCTTCAGGTTGGAGCGCTCGCCTCAAGCGCATACGCGAATGGTCCGGCCAAGCGCGGGGGGCATGAAGCTCTCATTTTTTCGCGTTTTTGGTTTTTGTGTTCTGTTTTCATTTTTTACTTTTATTTATATTTACAAATATATATAAAAAATTAATGTTAATCAAGCATTTAGAAATGTTAAACATGTATAAAAAATGCTTCTAATGCATAAAAAATGCAGAATGTTTATGAGAAAAGTTGACATCAATATATACGTTTGAAAGTAATCATGTAATGGAAAAATGTTAACACGTATGTAAAAAGATATTTTTAATGTATAAAAATGTACAAGGTGTGGGGAAACAAGTAGACATCAAAAATAAATATTTTAAAAATTGTTAATCATACATTAGAAAAATGTTAAACATGTATATAAAAAATGATGCTGATGTATAAGAAAAATGTAAAATGTGATTCAAAATATTTGTTTGAGAAAAAATGGTAATCATGTATTGAGTAATGTTAAAACGTATATCAATTTATTTTATATGTGTACAAAAAATGTATAATGTGTGTGAAAAAACAAATCGGCAACAAAAGATATATTTCAAAAAATCTTGATAATATATTTGAAGAATGTTAAAGGTGTATACCAAAAAATTTGACTTGTGTATTTGAAATAATGATGACCATGTATTCAAGAAAGTGTTCAAAAAACATGTATCAAAAGAAAACACTATCTGAAAAAATGTTCGACGTGTAAAAAAAATACATTGTGTATGAAGATAAAAAAATGTATATTGTGTACCAAAGGAAATTACACATGTGTATGAAAAGAACAACGATAGAAATAGACAAAGAAACATAAAGAAAAGCAAACAAAACGTAAAGAAAAAAGGAAGAAAGATCATAAGACTACACATGTCGTAGATTTCCTAAACAATATGTGTTACCTATGTAGGTCTTGAGATCATGTTGCATGGGCCCTTAAATTGGACAACACGTATAGAGTTCACCATAGTATAACAACTTACTATACAGATCATAAGACTACAAACACAAATGACGACATATAGACTAGGCACAAATGAATCTTACCACTCACCTACATCTCCCACGCCGAGGGGAACTACTCACGCATCATAAGAAAATAACCAATCATCTCAGGGGATAAAACCAACAGAAATCATATCAATAACACCCGGAAGATCCACAATGAAATGAATGATCCAAATAGTCTTGATCTCCAGATGAGTGTGAATAAATTTTACAACTTGTTCTTACAAATTGGAATTCCTCTTACAATAGTGAAGGATGAAATGATGATGGACATGAAAGGACCAAAACTAAGATCTCCGATGGTTCTCCGGACTTCTTCTCTCTCTGTTCTGGTTGTGGTGGCGGCGGCTAAGGTTCTCCACTATGTCTTTCCCCTTCATGAGAGTGTCTCGTATAGATGTTGTGGAGCTCCTGGTGCCTCATACGACCATCCATGTGAGTGGGTGTGCTCGCATGGAAGGTTGTCTTTTGCTCTGCCGCACCTGGTGGCTTGGCCTCTAACACGGAAGTTGCTCCATTTCAATTAAAGGTCTAGTGGCTTGATCATTCTCCTTGGTTTCGTTCCATATATTATATTTTCTGCCAAACAACGGAAAAACGGAGTTTCTTCTCATTTGAAGGGTTAACGTTAGAAATAACCGAGAAGAGGTATGAATCCGGTGAAAACCAAGTAAAAATCACTTGCAAATAATCACAAATTCTCGATCCATCAACTCCCTCAAGGTTAAAACTAGCTCGCCCTCGAACAACTAAGAAATCAAGAGAATGAAGTCGATATTCTTATAAGAACAAATGTGAACATGAGTTTTGGAAGAGAAGAAAACATGATACTCAAACATTTATTCCTCCAAATAATTATATCAATCGGTAGCATCAAGACAATCAAATTTAATACTATGTAGTTGAAGAGCTTGGGTGATGGTTCTCTTCGAAAATCCGAGGCAGTAAGTATTTCAAATTTTGATTTTTGGAGGAAAATCATGCTTCACAACAAGTTTCACTTGCATATGTGATGAGAGGTACGAACAAATTTAATGCAAACTTATTTTTTCGCTCTTCCAGTCCTAATTTTTTGAAAAATTCCGCGGAAACCGTATCATATAATGTACTAACTTGTTTTTTTTCTTCTATCTTAGTGCCCACTAATTATGATTCATGTAGTTTTTCTCTTCAGATCGATTCAAATGGGGTCGGCCAAACATGCTTGAGTCGTAGAGCGAATTAAAATAAATAAAAAAGTTATACCAAACATTTGTACTTATTTAAGTGTATTTTTATTGTACTAGAACAATGCCCGTGCGTTGTAATGGGATATAAATATTCTAATACGTTGGCTTGTGGTTTATCTATCAATAATAATGCTAAATGTTCATCAAATTGACTATGAATTACCTTATATTTTGATTAATAGTTTGGTAAGAAAATTAACGTGAAATTGGTTCAAAAGGTAAGTAAATTAAGGTGATTGATTATCATATACATGGAAGGTTGGACGAAGGGATGGTGGAAAGAAAGGTGAAATGGGAACCTTACATTCTTTTTAAATATTAGAGAGTAGAGATTACAGTGTTGGCGAGTATAATTTCTATCACGTAGTTCACATAGTTAAGCATATAATAGTATTTTTGTGTGTGCAACCACGTAACAATGTTGTTAAATATTAATTGTAGTGTTCTCTGTTATTAGTTCGAATGTATTTTACTTAAAGCTTCATTTCAGCTAAATTTAAATTGTGTGATTCAATAAAATTAACCTTCCAATTACTTTTGACAAATACATACTTCATATGATGCATATGTATATTTTTTATGCGTATGTCTTCATGTATATTATATCAGTAACTATCTTGGTTGCGATCTCTAAAGTGTAATATCTTTTACTAATGGTTTCTAATGTATTGTTAGGTAAACAAATGTATAGAATATTCTAGAGTATAAATTGAATTGTTTGTAAATGTGATACAAGTTATGTTCAGCAATAAGTTCACAATATGTGCATGCTATTTACATGACATTGAAATACTATCGATTACCGGCGAGCATAACATGTTCCCGGTTCAATTTTGCATACATTTTTATTTTATTTTTTAGTCTTATCTAGAAGCCTGATTTCTTCTTATGTATGTAGGCCCTCCTGCTAATTTTCAAAAAATAAAAGGTTTTGCACAAAATTAAACACAGTAAGCTAGTTAATATAAATTTTAGTACAACTGGCCGCACGTCTATATATGTGAGAGACAATGGTAAGCTCACTAAATTTATTGTCTCCTACAAGATATGGTTGTTCCTATATGGTAACATCATTGGTTCGTTGTGTGGACTTGCTCCTACAAATTTTGGACTTTAATTTTTTAAGTTTATACTACAGTAATCTTTTAGATTTAACGATAGTAGTATACGGCCCTACTCCCCTGAGGCTCGGAGTGGTCGCCCTTTTTGCCCGGCCTAGGATCCAGATCTTAAACAAGAATCAAGTTACATGGAAGTGCAAAGCCAAGTCCACACACCTTCTCCATTCTCACTAGTATAATTATCATGAGGCACCAAACAAGGGGTTGGGATTAAAAGTCTATTTTCCACATCTAAATCCCCTAGCAAACTCTCACCATCAAGTCCCATTCTGTTACAAGCAGTATAAAATTTGTCATTAATTTAATTCCTCTCATTAGTACGTACAGGAGCAGAATAAACATGCACATGCATTTCTTCAAAAGCATGCAGACTAGTTCCAATAAGGAACACATCAATAGCAGAAAACCATTTATAATTAGAATGCAAAGAACAACATTACATGAAGCGCTAGAACTGTCTACCAGGCTAGTGTCGACAGAGCAGTAATACACGTACATTAACAAAGTGCTACAGAAGCTACCGCACACAACAGACGTGGCTAAACACACTAGTGGCAGGAAAAACAGAACGTACTATAAAACACTAGAAGGACCTTGTATGAAAACGGCTAGAGCATATACAGATTAATCTAGTATGAGCAAAGACCAGATGCAACTTACAGACTAGACGTCGTTGCACTGGTGTTCGTCGATGGAGTTTGCCGGAGACGATGTTGTCGTGGACGTCGCCGAAGCAGCGGTCATCGAGGACGTTGACGAAGGAGCGGTCGCGTGGACGCTGCCCAGAAAACTCTAGACCGCCCCCGTGCAGGGTAGAAGGATGCGGTCGGAGTCACGGAGACACCACTCGCGGGGTTGTCATTGCACGGTGGACATCACAACCGGCTTCGTTCAGAAGGTTGCTCAGCACAATGTCTAGTCGTTGCTTGAAGGAATGCATTACTACAAATTCAATGCTCTCAAGATGTTGAATGCATTACGAAGAAATGGACTGAGTACACATTCAGTGCTCTCAAAATGGAGATTTTATACAAGCATTGCTACAACATGTACAACCAGCCGCTCGAGGATGACCCGTGAGCGCTACTCATTTCTTTCTTTATGTGCACAGCCCGCACGCTAAATGTCCTACCTAACCCCTACTATGGTTTTGTGTTTGCTCAGTACTCAGCTCGCAAAGGCGTGTCAGACCACAAATTTCTTGCATGAGGTCCTAAAGAGCAAATACTTTCCACAAGAGACATAAATTAAGTTGGTCGTGACAACGTCATTTCGAAAAGAATCTGTTCCACATGAAACAGAAACCGATCAAGAGGTAAGTTCTAAAAGTGGTTGGTTATCTAGACAGTACTAAGCCAAATCTATTTAGCAGTGGTAGTTTCTAAATAATAGTAAACCAAATCTACTCATCAACACTAGATTTTGGCCAATCTATATCTATACCTACTAATAAAGCAAGGTGCATTTCTCCAATTTTCCATTCGTTCACCACCGAAAATATTCTTTTAATATCTGAGGTGGTACTAAATTTTTGTGGTCCATCTACTAGGAAAAAAAGAGTTCTGTCCAGAATTTTGCACGTGGGCCCACCCGCGCTAAGGCCCAGAGAATCCACCCATTTATATCCTGCCCACGCAGCAGGGAAACCATATTTCTCGCACAGGGCGGCACATAGTTTGAACTTCGCATTGGTCGCCTAATGTTGGGCCGACCCATTTTCTATTTTTCTGTGTTCTTTTCCTACTTTCTTTTTTCTTTTTCCCTTCCAAGTTATTTTTTCGTTTTCCCTATAAATTTGTTATTTTTATTTTTATTTCATAATTTCGTTTTTTTAAACATTTTCGTTAAATCTTCAGAATTTCAAATTTTGTTCTGATTTTCATAAATATTTGAAACTTTAATCTTTTTTCTCGTTCCAAATTGGTTCAAAATTCAAAAAATGTTCATATTTCTTAATAAAAACCAAAATTGTTTGATAATTTTAAAATAAATTGTATTTTTTAAAATAATAGAAATTCAAAAAATATTCCTTTTTATTGAAATGTTAACAAATTCAAAATAATGTTCATGATTAAAGCGTGTTTCTGAAAATGGTTTTGAATGTTCAAAACAAGTTTCCATTTTCAAAATTGTTCACAAATTCAAAAAATGTCCGTTTCTCGGCCTTAAAAATGGTTCCTGTTTTCAAAAAATGTTTGTGAAATTAAAAAAGATCTTCCTATTTCAAATTTTGTTTGCCTTTTTCCAGAAATTAGCAATTTTTTTCAACAAAATGCTCGTTTTTTATAATAAAATCAGAAGGCCACCACAACCTCGACAAGGAGGTGGACCTGAAGGGAAAAAAGGCACGAGTTGGGTAGTGGCCGCCACTCCGACCATCCCCACTACTATAAAGATCTCACAGGCCAAACATTACCCGTGAAAACACTACAGCTCTACGCTTTGTTGCCCCACTGTTGTGGAAACCGTTTTGATGGACACATCAATTATCTCTCCCGATGCTTCTCACAAAAAAATCTCTCCCGTTGCAACGCATGGGCATATGTGCTAGTATAAATAAATTCATGTGGGTTGGGGGGAGGGGGCAATGCCCCCCCCCCCGCCCTCAACATAGCTCCGCCACTAGGGAGGCGTCGATTAGGAGGTATCTAGTTTACCATACCCTCCTGAGATTCCAAGATGATGCTTTTCGTTATTATGTAGATCAAAGCCACTTTGCTTGCTATTCGTAACACAAGACGCCTGCCATGGCCCACGGACCATGAAATAAAAGCCAATGCAGATATTCTTCACTGGCTCCAAGCAACGGTTGGGTTTCAGCTAACCTTTTGCTTTCATTACTAGTAAACATGCATGTGCGTTGCAACGAGACAAACAAACTCTCGCACCTAGTGAGTTTGCGAATATTCAAAGTCGTGGACGAGCTCGCCTGGTCTTGGTATCGTGAGGCGTCGACTCGTTTCGGGATACCGGACGCCATGGTATTCTAGGTCGTGTACAGGGGCTTATGTAATGCATATATTGGACCAAAGAGACGACGTTGTACAGTGGATGGCAAGGAACGTTGCAGAGCTAGTGACGGTGTTTTGGTTCTGTGTACAATATATTTTGGAGGGTTTGGCTGGTATGGTCGTTGGGGCTGATCACATATAGGTCTGCGAAACAAAAGCATATACTTTTTATTAGACTAGAACAATGTCTGTGCGTTGCAACGGAATATAAAAATTCTAGTTATGTTAACCTGTGATTTACCTGTCCATGATATACGATTGTGTAAATAAATGTTCATCAAATCCCGCATGTGATTTACCTTATATTTGGTCAGAAGTGATTTACATGCCTATAGTATGCGATTCCGTAAATAAATGTTCATCAAATTCTGCCAGTGATTTACCTTATATTTTGATCAGAAGTTTGGTAAGTAAATTAAAATGGAATTGGTTCAGAAGGTAAGTAAATTAATACGATTGATTATTATACGGGGAAGGTTGGACGAAGGAGTGGTGAGAAAAAGGTGAAACGAGAACCTTACGTCCTTTCAAGTAGTAGAGATTTAGCTTATATTTTGATCAAAAGTTTGGTAAGTAAATTAAAATAAAATTGGTTCAGAAGGTAAGTAAATTAATATGATTGATTATTATACAGGGAAGGTTGGATGAAGGAGTGTGAGTAGAAAGGTGAAACGGGAACCTTACGTTATTTTTAAGTAAGTAGAGATTTAGCTTATATTTTGATCAAAAATTTGGTAAGTAAATTAAAATAAAATTGGTCCAGAAGGTAAGTAAATTAATATGATTAATTACGGGGAAGGTTGGACGAAGGAGTGGTGAGAAGGAAGGTGAAAGGGTAACTTTACATTCTTTTTAAGTAGTAGAGATAGAGAAGTAGAGATTTAGCTTGTATTTTGATCAGAAGTTTGGTAAGTAAATTAAAATAAAATTGGTTCAGAAGGTAAGTAAATTAATATGATTGATTATTATACGGGGAAGGTTGGACGAAGGAGTGGTGAAAAGAAAGGTGAAACGGGAACCCTATATTCTTTTTAAGTAGTAGAGGTAGAGATAGAGATACTATAGTAATCTTTTATATTTAACGATAGTAGTGTACGGCCCTACCCCCTTGAGGCTCGGGGTGGTTGCCCTTTTTGCCCGGCCTTAGGATCCAGATCTTAAACAAGAATCTATTTACATGAAAGTGCAAAGTCAAGTCGGCACACCTTCTCCATTCTCACTAGTATAATTATCATGAGGCACCAAACAAGGGGTTGGGATTAAAAGTCTATTTTCCACGTCTAAATCCCCTAGCAAACTCCCACCATCTAGTCCCATTCTGTTACAAACAGTATAAAATTTGCCATTAATTTAATTCCTCTCATTAGTACGTACAGGAGCAAAATAAACATGCACATGCATTTCTTCAGAAGCATGGAGACTAGTTCCAATAAGGAACACATCAATAGCAGCAAACCATGTATAATTAGCTTGCAAAGAACAACATTACATGAAGCGCTAGAGCTGTCTACCAGGCTAGTGTCGACAGAGCATAGGGCGCTGAACACACACTAGTGGCAGGAACAACAGAACAGACTCTAAAACACTAGAAGGACCTTGTATGGAAACTGCTAGAGCATACACAGATTAATCTAGTATGAGCAAAGACCATATGCAACTTACAGACTAGACGTCGTTGCACAGGTGTTCGTCGATGGAGTTTACCGGAGACGATGTCATCAAGGACGTCGACGAAGGAGCGGTCGTCGAGGACGGTGACGAAGGAGCGGTCACATGGACGTTGCCTAGAAAACTTTAGACCGCCCCATGCAGGGTTGAAGGATGCGGCGGAAGTCACAGAGACACCGCTCACCGGATTGCTGTTGCACGCTGGACATCACGATCGGCTTCGTTCAGAAGGCTGCTCAGCACTAGTGGTGCACGAGAAAGAAGATGAAGATATGATGTGTTTATCTCCCGATTCTCTCTGCACTTTTAGCATAATTGGTTTGATGCCAAAAGTTGGCATGCCAAATTTTAGCAGATGCCAAATATTGGCTAGAGATTGGTTGCTTGCCAATTTTCATTGTCAATCTCACAAAAAATTGCCAAATGTTGGCAACTTCTAATTTTACCAAATGTTGGCTTGCCAAATATTGGCAATGCCAAATGTTAGTAGCAAACCAATTATGTACAGATTATGCGAGCAACGTTTTAATGAAACGTCTTGCCGAGCGAAGAGCGTTGCACTCACACGTCCTGGTTGAGGACCCAGGGAGGAGTTGCAGCTTGACGAACGGCCAGCAACGTGCGTGCATGGAGTTTCAGTTTGTTACGTGACAGGATATGCTCAAGCATTTTGCCGCAAAAAAAAAAAAAGGATATGCTCAAGCATCAGACTGGGAATTATCTGAACTGATGCATGTGTCCATGCAATATTTCCAACTCATTTCTGTTCCCTAAGAGTATGAAACACGCAGTGAAGAATGCAGTGCATAGATTTGAGTTTTCCTTTTTTTTTAATAGGAGTACTTCTTAAGCATGAAATATGTTCTACTCCCTCAGTTTGGAATTTTCTTGTTAGGAATATAATAGTATTAGTATTTGGCTAATTAGGCGATTAGCAGATTCTTTAGAATATTCTAACCGGTAGTTAGAATCCTGGCGTTGTCCAGACGCAGTAGATAGCGAACCATCGCCATGTTTTTTTCAAACCAGCGTTGTGTCTTTCCGAAACGACGCGAACCTTGTAATCGGCATGTAAACACGACGGCTCGGGACATATAAGTACCTGCAGTCACTATCAATGAAATCAATCCTTTCACTTCAATCTTTCTTGTTTCTCTTCATTTCTCATCTATTTCCGTGACAAGTAATTGAGGGAGTCGGTGGCTTTGCTGCAAAACTGAAGACTGGCACAAGATCCGTGTACACGGCGTAGCACATTCCGGGACGATACCGCATATGTGCGAATGTGCGATTACTTATCAATCCCGACCCCATTTGCCTCGTCTCCTTTCTTCTTCTTATTAAAAGCCATTTTGGTTACGGATGGATATGAGAAGAAAAATTTAGAGCCTTGCGTGCCCACACCGCCCTTGACCACACCCCACCACCAACCGCCCTCCCCTTGGCGATCCCCACACACTTGCCCAACCAACCACACTTGTCCCACGCCTCTCCTCCTCCTCTCCTCTCGCCTTGTACGAGTCTCACCTTGCTGCGTCCATCCACCCACCGACCATCCACCACTTCCCCCAAAGTCTCCTCCTTTCTCCCTTCTCAGCCAAGCAACCAAGCGATCTCGCCGATGAAGAGGGAGGGGTTCCAGCACGGCGCCGTCCGGGTCAACCGCAACAAGCTGCTGCGGGTCGCCGGCGGCACCAACGGCGACGCGGCGGCCGCGGCGCTGGAGCTCGCCGGCGTCGCCTACGCCAGGGCGCCGTCCAAGCCGACCAACGCGTCCAGGGACACGGGCCGGTGCCGGCGGCCCCGGTGCGCCGGCTGCCACGTGCACCCCGCCGCCAAGGCCCGGGACAAGGCCAAGGGCGCCCACAAGCTGCGCGCCTCCGACGTCGCGCTCAACCACCGCCTCGTCTCCTGGCGCCTCGTCGACGGGGACCCCGCCGCCGCCGCCGCCCGCACCGGCGGCGTGCCCGACTACAAGGGCGCCTCCGCGTCCGCCGTGCTCGCCTACCTCGCCGGCGGCAACAGCTGGCACGCCGAGGACGAGGAGGAGGACGATGACGGCGCAGATCTTCAGGCCCCCCCAAGGGGGATCTCCGACCTGTACGACCTCATCGTCGGCCTCCAGGCCCGCGCGGCCCCTGCGCCGGGCGGCCCAGAAGACGACGCCGATGGCACGGCAGCAGTAACACCCAGCGATGAAATCGAGGAGCACGATGCTGAAATCACTGACGACGCCGACGAGGAGGAGGAGGACGACGACGGGTTCTGCGTGGTGCAGGGCATCACCATCGCGCTCGAGTTCTCCGACGGGGAGGAGGACTGGATCGTGGTCTGATCTCATTCAGTTTGCAAATAATAAGACGTGCAACAGAGGTCAGCCGTCCGCATCCCTCCGCCTCTGCTGCCGCTGCGCAATTCCCTTCCATCCGCATCTGCTCTGTTCCTGTTAATTGATGATCGTGTCCCTGTGTGTATACTGCTCTGTTGTCATGTTAATTGGTCGTGTCCCTGTGTATATATCTGGTGACTGTCTGTCTAATTTGTCAAAAATTCATGGATTATCATGACCTGAATCTATCAATCATGTGTGAATAAAATTAATGAAGAAGTTATTCATTCCTCTTCAGACCCTGTTTCTTTCTTTCTGATTTACGAATGGATGGATACACTTTATGAATAAAATGTGTGGATGTGGATTCATCTGAATGCTTATTTCTTCAGACCATGACAAAATTAGTGTGTGGATGTGTCTTTCTGGACGTGCACTTTTAATTGATTTCCTTCTTGATAGAGAGACTACATGATGATCTGAATGGCTGATCGGCTTTCGGTTTGTGATGAAATCTGGTGAATTCAGTTCTTGATGTGGCCATGTTCTGTAGAGAATGCTGGATGCAAGCCGTGTGGTTAGAGCATCTCCAGCCCTTCCCTCAAATCTTTATAACAAGAGGCAAATTGTGTCCGGAATTTTTCTGTGAGCGACCCATTTGCCTTCACCATCCGATGTTAGTTTCAATGGTGGGTCGTGATACCAAAGCAACAGTTTCGATGCGAATGTTCCGTCGGGTTTTGGGGACGTGTTCTTGTTGGTCAGTATCGGTCATTGGCTGTTTTACCTTGACACCTCTGGTGAACTGGTTGCTAGCTTCCAAGACTCATGTGCCTGTAAGCATCGGCTCAAACAAACTCTTGTTCCGCATGGTTTCTTCACGGCACCAGAATGTTGTGCTGTGGACGCTTGGCCATTCATCTGACGTGTTGAGTGAGGCGGTGCTTCCTAACAGCCTAGTTTTCGTATCCTCATGAGCTGCAATTTCTATGATCTCTTCCTTTAGGTGTTGATCAGAGGTGACTGTTACGTTGTTGAGATGGAAGCTATGCTTTTTTTGATAACCTTTTGTGGCTACTGCCTGTGTTGATGCCAAAATTACCAAGCTGTTTTGCTCTGCTTCTGAAATATCTGCCAGCTGATCCGCCTCATGGCCTCTGCTTCATTCCGTTTATTAAGTGGTCTTCTTGATGTTTATCAATCTTTATGCCTCGTATCACTACTTGTTGAACTGGAGAATTGATTCGACCGCTTGATCAGTGGTTTTCGTAACTGTCGAGTTTCAGCGTGTTTCCTGTTTTCACCCTTTTGTTGTAGCACAATGAGAAGATGCAGATTATTCCCCGTGCTGGGTTGCAAGCTGCACCTGACTTGTAGAATAAGTACCTTGGAGCACTCCTTACTGAATTTAATTCTTGCACGATGCATCATATCCAACTTCTCAATGAAGTTCTCTTTTATAATTCAGTTATCTTCATGCATCTACCACCGTGAATGTTGATTGTCTGTGTTGCTGGTTGTAACATAGACCCTTAAAATATATGAATATCTTGTTGCATTTCTCTGTTGCACGGTTGGCAATTATTACCATCTACTCCCTCGGTCCCAAAATAAGTGTCTTAACTTTGTTTTGGGACGGAGGGAGTATCATTGTTTCAAGTTCAGCTGTTAACCTTCTCGGATAGATGGTTGATGCGTAGCACAATCGCTGTTAATAACTTGGGCTGCGCAGTGCAGTGCATGTCGAAATGCCGGACACAATTTGCTTCTTGTTGTTTCTGGATGCGTATTGTAGATTTCCCCAATGGTCTGTTTCCTTTTCTTGCACGATTCCTTTTGAGATTCCTTTTCTTGGACGGTTAGAGCATCTCCAGCCCTTCTAGATTTTTTTTTTTTTTTTTTTTTGACTTGCAGCCCTTCTAGATGATGGGCTTGAGCTTGCCATCGTGCTATGCTATCCAGGAGTATTTTGCTGTGCGAATGCTACATTTTTCTTATAATTACATTACGGGCCCTTCTGAACCTTTTTTTCCTGCTTATTCACCTCAGGGTCGTTGTTGTCCTGCAGTATTTGTGTTTAAGCAGCACTTACTATGCATTTCATCTTTCCGAAGTTTATTTTTTCTCGGGACATGCAATCTAGATTCAAAAAAAAAAGACTTATAAAATCTGATACTGTGTTGAATCGGACGGCAGACTGCAGCTACCGGATGGACACAGGCAGGGCAGGGCTCTCGATGTGGTCTCCTCATCGGTTTCTCCTCGTGTCACGACCCAAAGGCTGCCGGGGCTCCAACAACTAAGATTGAAAATTATTCGCAAAAAAAACTAAGATTGAGAAGTGACCGTGGATCATTTGAATCCAATATCCATATTCGAGAATTCTTACCGTCAGTAGCATTTTTTTTTCTCTCGGAATAGAGGCCTGCGAAAGCTCCAGGGTGTTTTTTCCCCTCAAAGTGGACCCTGCATGTAAAGGGTCTAGTTGGGTCATGGGCACCGCATGACAATATTGGAACAAACGTTTCATTCACACTCTTTTCAACAAAATTTAAAGCATTCATGATTTTTAATTTTTACTGTGAATCTCTGAGACATTTCAAAGTAATCGAAATATATTATTGAATTTAAACAATGTTTGCAAATTAAAAAATTCTTCACGAATATGGGAAAAAAGGTCACTAATTTTATAATTGTTCATGAATTTTTTAAAAGGGCCATGAATTTTAAAAAATCTTTGCGGATTTAGAACACTGTTTGCAAATTTTTACAAAGTTCACGGATATGAAGAAACCTTCACCGTTTTAAGAAAACATTCACAATTCTGAAGAAAATGTTCAAGAATTTAAATGATGTTACTGAAATTCCAAAAATATTCATGAATTAAAAATAAATATTTAAGCAATTATAAAAATGAACAAAAAACAAAACATGAAAAAACCAGGTAGAGAAAAAAATGAAACCTTTCCAAAACTAGAAGGACCCGCCTACATGGGCAAACCACTAGTGCCGCTTTGCTCGACCCCCTCCGCAATACGCATTGAAGCCATGATAAAGACTTGGAAGAAAAATACAATTAATTCCCAAACCAAAGAATGGCACATAAAAACCAAAGTCAAATTGATCATTTTGTGGCACATAGCCATTGACTTGTTTTCCTTGACTAACATGTTCTTATCCATTTCGAATCAAGTAAACATCCGATATGTATCCATAATTCCATATTTGAGTAACACTGGTCCCGCATTCGTATCCCATAACATCTGTTTTTTTGTTTCGTAAATATGAAAATGAAAGTGAGAATAGCACTATCCAATGCGCATTTGATCCGTTCTCGCCCCTCCGGAGGCTATGGGACTCCACGTTGTACACATTCTTCGAAGAAGGAAAACATAGTTGCTATTCCTTCGCTAACTCTCCGTGCCCTTGCCTCATCCCTGTCTAATCATTGCGACGGTGTCCCGCCTAGTTGGGCGGAGGACCCACGTGTCGGTTCCGTCCTGGGCCTCTCCAAGCAACCCATGACGGCTACAAGGAAGATCCTGAAGACTTGACATAAACTCCAAGATGACGTATCCATGAGAAATCATGTCTCATCGTATGTAGTCGACTAAGATCCTGCAACCCTGGGACCCTCGGTACCTATATAAACCGAGGGGCCAAGTTCGTAGATGACACATTACAATCTCTTGGTAGGTACATGTACTTTGTACTACACCCCAACGCAATAAAAACAAGCAGAACGTAGGGTACTTATTGCCTCCCTCACGCGCGGTTGTGTGAACTCTTTGGAAAGCCTGGAACTCGCCCTGGAACTTGCCCGAAACTTCCGTTTCCCAGAACTTCTGGCCTGCCTACGCGCAGTGTCTTGGGAGGCGGCCCATGTACCCTTTTCACCCCTCACCTAACCCTTCGTGGCTTGCACTATATATACCCCCTCCTCCATTCTAGGGTTAGCAAAGGTTAGAACTAAACCATATAGCTTTGCTCATGTATCGCCCCTTGTGGGTTTCCTCCTAAGGGAGTAGGGTCTCATCTTAGATCAACAAGGCCTCCTAAGGGAGAAGGATTCCCCAAGTGAATCATCAAGCCCTCATATGGGAGAAGAATCCCCATCATAGTAGCAAACCCTCTTAAGGGTGGAGAATCCCCTCCATACGATTATCAAGACCCATCTCTCCTAGAGATTTGGACGAACCACTTTTGTATCTTTATTTCCCTTGTTGTGCTTGGATCTTGATGCATCCCATGTATTGCTTGTGATTTGAGGAGTACTTGGTGTGGACCTTGTCAGAGTGTTTCCTTTGTGATTTCTCATGTTTTCCCCTCGTGTTCCTCCTCAAATCAACCGCAATTTGTGAATATTGGGCCACCTAGGGTCTCTACCCTACATCATTTGCCCTCTTAGCAAGCAGGTTCAAGAGACGCGCGGCTCACCTCCTCTTGCAGTGTCGGTTCGCAGTGAGAGTGTGGATGGAGATTCAGACTTGGCTTGGCCTCACTAGTAGAAAAAGGGCCATTTGTCCCGGTTCGTAAGGCCCATTTGTCCCGGTTGGGGTGTTGGGAAACGTAGTAATTTCAAAATTTTCCTACGCACACGCAAGATCATGGTGATGCATAGCAACGAGAGGGGAGAGTGTGTCCACATACCCTCGTAGACCGAAAGCGGAAGCGTTATGACAACGCGGTTGATGTAGTCGTACGTCTTCACGATCGACCGATCCTCAGTACCGAACGTATGGCACCTCCGTGTTCAGCACACGTTCAACTCGGTGACGTCCCGCGAACTCACGATCCAGTAGAGCTCGAAGGAGAGTTTCGTCAGCACGACGGCATGGTGACGATGTTGATGAAGCTACCGACGCAAGGGTTCGCCTAAGTACCGCTATGATATGACCGAGGTCGAATATGGTGGAGGGGGGCACCGCACACGGCTGGAGAAGATCAACAGATCAACTTGTGTGTCTAGAGGTGCCCCTGCCCCCGTATATAAAGGAGCAAGGGGGGAGGCCGGCCGGCCCTGTAGGGCGCGCCAGGAGGAGGAGTCCTCCTCCTAGTAGTAGTCGGACTCCCCTCTTTCCTACTCCTACTAGGAGGGGGAAAGGAAGGGGGAGAGGGAGAAGGAAAGGGGGGCGCCGCCTCCCCTCTCCTAGTCCAATTCGGACCAGAGGGGGAGGGGCACGCGGCCTACCCTAGCCAGCCCTCTCTCTCTCTCTCCACTAAGGCCCATAAGGCCCACTATTTCTCCGGGGGGGTCTGGTAACCCTCCGGTACTCCGGTTTTCTCTGAAACCACCCGGAACACTTCCGGTGTCCGAATATAGTTGTCCAATATATCGATCTTTACGTCTCGAACATTTAGAGACTCCTCGTCATGTCCCCGATCTCATCCGGGACTCCGAACTACCTTCGTTACATCAAAACACATAAACTCATAATACCGATCGTCACCGAACGTTAAGCGTGCGGACCCTACGGGTTCGAGAACTATGTAGACATGACCGAGACTCGTTTCCGGTTAATAACCAATAGCGGAACCTGGATGCTCATATTGGCTCCAACATATTCTACGAAGATCTTTGTCGGTCAAACCGCATAACAACATACATTGTTCCCTTTGTCATCGGTATGTTGCTTGCCCGAGATTCGATCGTCGGTATCTCAATACCTAGCTCAATCTCGTCACTGGGAAGTCTCTTTACTCGTTCCGTAATGCATCATCCCGCAACTATCTCATTAGTCACATTGCTCGCAAAGGCTTATAGTGATGTGCATTAACGAGAGGGCCCAGAGATACCTCTCCGACAATCGGAGTGACAAATCCTAATCTCGATCTATGCCAACTCAACAAGTACCATCGGAGACACATGTAGAGCACCTTTATAATCACCCAGTTAGGTTATGACGTTTGGTAGCACACGAAGTGTTCCTCCGGTAATCGGGAGTTGCATAATCTCATAGTTATAGGAACATGTATAAGTCATGAAGAAAGCAATAGCAGAAAACTAAACGATCAAGTGCTAAGCTAACGGAATGGGTCAAGTCAATCACATCATTCTCTAATGATGTGATCCCGTTAATCAAATGACAACTCATGTCTATGGCTAGGAAACTTAACCATCTTTGATTCAACGAGCTAGTCAAGTAGAGGCATACTAGTGACACTCTGTTTTGTCTATGTATTCACACATGTATCAAGTTTCCGGTTAATACAATTCTAGCATGAATAATAAACATTTATCATGAAATAAGGAAATAAATAATAACTTTATTATTGCCTCTAGGGCATATTTCCTTCATGGGGAACCGGGACTAAAGGGTCGGTACTAAAGCCCTAAACCTTTAGTCCCGGTTCTTACACCAACCGGGTCAGATGGGCCTCCACGTGGCCGCTGCGGCGAGCCCAGGTAGGAGGGCCTTTGGTCCCGGTTGGTAGCACCAACCGGGACCAAAAGGCATCCACGCGTCAGCAGCTGGCAGGAGCTGAGGTTTTTTTTGAAAGGGGGTGGTTTAGGGGGTTTTGAGGGGTTAATTTAGGGTGTTAGCTAGCTAATAGAGAGAAGTGTCCTCTCTTATCTCCGTGCTTGGTTTACCAATGCTACTGCTATGCCTAAACATGGCTTACATTGAAGTGAAGGCAACATGTGGTGCATGTCGAAAGTAATACTAATCCTAACTTGATCAAGTTTGGATTAGTACTACTTTCGACATGCAGCACATATGTCCACTATGTAACCATAATATGTGTCCTTTCCCCTCTTGGTTGCTGCATCAAAGCGGACACCGCTGTTTTCGTTGGTGCTCTTTTGATCTTGGGCGATCGTGTAAAATGTATTCCCATTTATCTCGTATCCTTTGTAAGTCAATACAGTCGAAGATGGTCCCCTGGACAACGAGTACGTACAGATCATCACAAATAGTGTTATCACCTCTGAGACGTGTTTCCAACCAACCGCCGAAAGTCCTGATGTGTTCACATGTAATCCAGTCGTCACACTGCTCCGGGTGTTTGGAGCGCAGACTGTTCTTGTGTTCATCGACATAGGGGGTCACCAAGGTAGAGTTATGTAGAACTGTGTAGTGTGCTTCAGACCAAGAATGTCCGTCCCTGCATATTATTGAGTCCCCTCCAAGCGTGCCTTTTCCAGTCAGTCTCCCCTCATACCGCGATTTAGGGAGACCAATCTTATTAAGGCCAGGAATGAAGCCAACACAAAATCCAATGACATCCTTGATAACCCACAAGTATAGGGGATCGCAACAGTTTTCGCGGGTAGAGTATTCAACCCAAATTTATTGATTCAACACAAGGGGAGCCAAAGAATATTCTCAAGTATTAGCAGTTGAGTTGTCAATTCAACCACACCTGGATAACTTAGTATCTGCAGCAAAGTATTTAGTAGCAAAGTAATATGGAAGTAACGGTAACGGTAGCAAAAGTAATATTTTTGGGTTTTGTAGTGATTGTAACAGTAGCAACGGAAAAGTAAATAAGCGAAGAACAATATGTGAAAAGCTCATAGGCATTGGATCGGTGATAGAGAATTATGCCGGATGCGGTTCATCATGTAACAGTCATAACATAGGGTGACACAGAACTAGCTCCAATTCATCAATGTAATGTAGGCATGTATTCTGAATATAGTCATACGTGCTTATGGAAAAGAACTTGCATGACATCTTTTGTCCTACCCTCCCGTGACAGCGGGGTCCTAATGGAAACTAAGGGATATTAAGGCCTCCTTTTAATAGAGTACCGAAACAAAGCATTAACACATAGTGAATACATGAACTCCTCAAACTACGGTCATCACCGGGAGTGGTCCCGATTATTGTCACTTCGGGGTTGCCGGATCATAACACATAGTAGATGACTATAGACTTGCAAGATAGGATCAAGAACTCACATATATTCATGAAAACATAATAGGTTCAGATCTTAAATTATGGCACTCGGGCCCTAGTGACAAGCATTAAGCATAGCAAAGTCATAGCAACATCAATCTCAGAACATAGTGGATACTAGGGATCAAACCCTAACAAAACTGACTCGATTACATGATAGATCTCATCCAACCCATCACCGTCCAGCAAGCCTACGATGGAATTACTCACGCACGGCGGTGAGCATCATGAAACTGGTGATGGAGGATGGTTGATGATGACGACGGCGACGGATTCCCCTCTTCGGAGCCCCGAACGGACTCCAGATCAGCCCTCCTGAGAGGTTTTAGGGCTTGGCGGCGGCTCCGTATCATAAAACGCGATGAATCCTTCTCTCTGATTTTTTTCTCCCAAAAAGTGAATATATGGAGTTGGAGTTGAGGTCGGTGGAGCGTCAGGGGGCCCACGAGGCAGGGGGCGCGCCCAGGGGGCAGGCGCGCCCCCACCCTCGTGGACAGGGTGTGGGCCCCCTGACATGGATTTTTCTTCCAATATTTTTAATATTTTCCAAAAATATGTTCCGTGGAGTTTTAGGTCATTCCGAGAACTTTTGTTTCTGCACATAAATAACACCATGGAAAGTCTGCTGAAAAAAACGTCAGTCCGGGTTAGTTCCATTCAAATCATGCAAGTTAGAGTCCAAAACAAGGGCAAAAGTGTTTGGAAAAGTAGATACGACGGAGACGTATCAACTCCCCCAAGCTTAAACCTTTGCTTGTCCTCAAGTAATTCAGTTGATAAACTGAAAGTGATAAAGAAAAACTTTTACAAACTCTGTTTGATCTTGTTGTTGTAAATATGTAAAGCCAGCATCCAAGTTTTCAGCAAAAATTATGACTAACCACATTCACAATAACTCTTAGGTCTCATGTTTACTCATATCAATGGCATAATCAACTAGCGAGCGATAATAATAAATCTCAGATGACAACACTTTCTCAAAACAATCATGATATGATATAATAAGATGGTATCTCGCTAGCCCTTTCTGAGACCGCAAAACATAAATGCAGAGCACCTTTAAAGATCAAGGACTGACTAGACATGTAATTCATGGTAAAAGAGATCCAGTCATAGTCATACCCAATATAAATTAATAGTAATGAATGCAAATGATAGCAGTGCTCTCCAGCTAGTGCTTTTTAATAAGAGGGTGATGACTCAACATAAAAGTAAATAGATAGGCACTTCGCAGAGGGAAGCAGGGATTTGTAGAGGTGCCAGAGCTCGGTTTTGAAATAGAGATAAATAATATTTTGAGCGGCATACTTTCATTGTCAACATAACAACCAAGAGATGGCGATATCTTCCATGCTACACACATTATAGGCGGTTCCCAAACAGAATTTTAAAGTTTATACTCCCCCTCCACCAACAAGCATCAATCCATGGCTTGCTCGAAACAACGAGTGCCTCAAACTAGCAACAGTCCCAGGGGGAGTTTTGTTTGCAATTATTTTGATTTAGTTTGCATAAAGCATGGGACTGGGCAACCCGGTGACCAGCCATTTTCTCGTGAGTGAGGAGCGGAGTCCACTCCTCTTGAGAATAACCCGCCTAACATGAAAGATACGGACAACCCTAGTTGATACATGAGCTATTCGAGCATACAAAACAGAATTTCATTTGAAGGTTTAGAGTTTGGCACATACAAATTTACTTGGAACGGCAGGTAGATACCGCATATAGGAAGGTATAGTGGACTCATATGGAATAACTTTGGGGTTTAAGGGATTGGATGCACAAGCAGTATTCCCGCTTAGTACAAGTGAAGGCTAGCAAAAGGCTAGGAAGCGACCAACTAGAGAGCGACAACAGTCATGAACATGCATTAAAATTAATAAACATTGAGTGCAAGCATGAGTAGCATATAATCCACCATGAACATAAATATCGTGAAGGCTATGTTGATTTGTTTCAACTACATGTGTGAACATGTGCCAAGTCAAGTCACTTAAATCATTCAAAGGAGGATACCACCCCACTATACCACATCACAACCATTTTAATAACATGTTGGCACACAAGGTAAACCATTATAACTCATAGCTAATCAAGCATGGCATAAGCAACTATGATCTCTAATTGTCATTGCAAACATGTTTATTCATAATAGGCTGAATCAGGAACGATGAACTAATCATATTTACAAAAACAAGAGAGGTCGAGTTCATACCAGCTTCTCTCATCTCAGTCAGTCCATCATATATCGTCATAATTGCCTTTCACTTGCACGACCGAACGATGTGAAAATAATAAGAGTGAACGTGCATTGGACTAAGCTGGAATCTGCGAGCATTCAATAAATAGGAGAAGACAAGGCAATATGGGCTCTTGGTTAAATCAACAATAATGCATATAAGAGCCACTTCAACAATTTAATCATGGTCTTCTCCTATCGACCCCCAAAGAAAAGAAAGGAAATAAAATTATTTGCACAGGAAAGCTCCCAACAAGCAAAAGAAGAACGGGAAATATTTTGGGGTTTTCTTTTTAATTATTACTACTACAGCTAGAAAGAAAAACTAGATAAAAGCTACACTAATTTTTTTTGTTTTTCTTAAGATTTATTAAACACACAAGAAGAAAGCAATAAAAAGAAAATAAACTAGCATGGATATTACAGTGAAAGAGTATGAGCATCGACGTCTAGCAATGAGAGTGTGAACATGAATGTAATGTCGGTGAGAAATACGTACTCTCCTAAGCTTAGGCTTTTGGCCTAAGTTGGTTTATTGCCACGGGTGGCCTGGCGGATATCCATAGTTGTAGCCGGGGTCGTACTGCGCTGCGGCAGTTATTGCCTCCTAGGCTGCAGCGTGGCGGCGAGCTGCCTCCACCCTCCTCTCGTACTCATCTGCCTCCTCTCTGGTAATAAAATGTCTTCCTTTTGCCTGATAATCAAAGAAGGCAGGAGCAGGGAGAGTAATACGGACAGCACGACGTCTGTCAAAGATTAAGCGATACCGGAGAGGTGATTCATTCCTCTCGACAAACTGGTGGTGAACCATAGCATTAAAGTCTAAATAAGTAGGAGGCAACTCAATATCATCCTCACGTATGTCCACACCAAGAAAATTAGCTAGGCGGGTTGCATAAATTCCTCCAAAGAAATCTCCATTCAATCTATTATGATGCAACCTACGTGCAACAATGGCTCCCAAATTATAAGATTTGTCTCCTAACACAGCACTCCTAAGAATACTGAGATCAGGGACACACATGTGACATGCTTCATCTTTACCATTTATGCACCTACCTATGAAGAGAGCAAAATAATGTATAGCAGGAAAATGAATGCTCCCTATGGTAGCATGTGCTATATCTCTAGATTCCCCCACAGTTATACTAGCAAGAAAATTTCTAAATTCAGATTTGCGAGGTTCACTAGCACTACCCCATTGTGGAAGTTTGCAAGCAGTGGTAAAATCATCTAAGTCCATCGTATAAGATTTTTCATAAAGATCAAACAGGACAGTTGGAGAATTACGTGAAGATGAAAATTCAAACCTCCTCACAAAGGAACTAGTGAGATAGTGGTACTGGCGGCACTTTTCTTCCTCGAAGCTCACAAGATCAGCATTACGAATATGCGTTAAATTCTTCCTTGATGCCTGCTCGATCCATAAAGTTTTCCGAAGGCCATTCACAAGGCCGCACTGGAGCGTCCCTTGGTGGCTCATCGTCAGCATCACGCATTGCAAGCCTGGGTCCTTGCTTCCTTGAAGAACCACCTTGGAACATTTTCCTAAGCATATTTCTTCCTCTGAAAAATTTCTGAAATTTTTAGTAACTTCAAAATAAAAGTGAACCAAGCTCAACAAGATTGATAGCAACTACTCCTACAAGTGCCTAGAGCCTATATCAAGCATTAGAACTACTTGGAACCATATAAATTTGACATGCAAGCTCAAGAACATGGTCACCTAGGCAGCACAAATTTGCAATGAATAAAGCACTAGAACAAAAACTAATTGGACCAATGAAGGAGTCACATACCAAGGAACAATTTCCCCAAGCAGTTTTGTGAGAGGTGCTTTGAGCAAGGAGATCGAAAATCGCAGCAAAATGAGCTAGAACTCGTGCTTGAGCTGGATGGTGATTTTTTGGGAGGAAGAAGAAGTGTGTGGGTGCAGGAATAAGTGGAGGGGAGCCACCGTGGGCCCACGAGGCAGGGGGCGCGCCCTGTAGGGGTGGGCGCGCCCTGGACCCTCGTGGCCAGGTGCTTGCTCCCCCTATTGTGTTCTCAGTGCCAGATATTCTCAAATATTCCAGAAAAAATCATATTCCATTTTCAGGGCATTTTGTGACGCCCCTGATTCAATCGTACACTAATCATACACGCAAACGTGTACGATCAAGATTAGGGACTCGCGGAAAGATATCACAACACAACTCTAAAAATAAAATAAGTCATACAAGCATCATAATACAAGCCAGGGGCCTCGAAGGCTCGAATACAAGTGCTCGATCATAGACGAGTCAGCGGAAGCAACAATATCTGAGTACAGACATAAGTTAAACAAGTTTGCCTTAAGAAGGCTAGCACAAACTAGGATACAGATCGAAAGAGGCGCAGGCCTCCTGCCTGGGATCCTCCTAAACTACTATTGGTCGTCGTCAGCGGCCTACACGTAGTAGTAAGAGTCGTCGTCGACGATGGCGTCTGGCTCCTGGGCTCCAACATCTGGTTGCGACAACCAGGTAGAATGGAAAGGGGGAAAAGAGGGAGAAAAGCAACCGTGAGTACTCATCCAAAGTACTCGCAAGCAAGGATCTACACTACATATGCATGAGTGTATGTGTAAAGGGCCATATCGGTGGACTGAACTGCATAATGCCAGAATAAAAGGGGGATAGTTAGTCCTGTCGAAGACTACACTTCTGGCCAACTTCATCTTGCAGCATGTAGGAGAGAGTACATGATAAGTTCACCAAGTAGCATCGTATAGCATAATCCTACCCGGCGATCCCCTCCTCGTCGCCCTGTTAGACAGCGATCACCGGGTTATATCTGGCACTTGGAAGGGTGTGTTTTATTAAGTATCCAGTTCTAGTTGTCATAAGGTCAAGGCACAACTCCGGGTCGTCCTTTTACCAAGGGACACGGCTATTCGAATAGATAAACTTCCCTGCAGGGGTGCACCACATAACCCAACACGCTCGATCCCCTTTGGCCGGACACACTTTCCTGGGTCATGCTCGGCCTCGGAAGATCAACACGTCACAGCCCTACCTAGGCACAACAGAGAGGTCAGCACGCCGGTCTAAATCCTATGGCGCAGGGGTCTGGGCCCATCGCCCATTGCACACCTGCACGTTGCGTACGCGGCCAAAAGAAGAACTAGCCCCCTTAATACAAGAGCAGGCTTACGTTCCAATCCGGCGCGCGCCGCTCAGTCGCTGACGTCACGAAGGCTTCGGCTGATACCACGACGTCGAGTGCCCATAACTTTCCCACGTAGTTGGTTAGTGCGTATAGACCAAATGGCCAGACTCAGATCAAATACCAAGAACTCGTTAAGCGTGTTATTATTAAGTATCAACGGACGCCGACCAGGGCCAGGCCCACTTCTCTCCTAGGTGGTCTCAACCCGCCCTGTCGCTCCGCCACAAAGTAACAGTCGGGGGCCGTCAGGAACCCGGGCCCACCTCTACCGAGATGGAGCCACCTGTCCTTTCAGCCCCCTCATCAGAATCACTTGCGGGTACTCAACGAGCTGACCCAACTTTAGTCACCACAAGTGTCATGTATATAAAGTATATAGTATATACCCGTGATCACCTCCCTAGTGATCACGGCCCGATAGTATAGCATGGCAGACGGACAAGAGTGTAAGGCCACTGATGGAACTCTAGCATCCTATACTAAGTAGTAGGATAGCAGGTATGGGTAACAACTGTAGCAACAATGACATGCTATGCAGCAGAATAGGATTAACCGAAAGCAGTAACATGCTACACTCTTCTAATGCAAGCAGTATAGAGAAGAATAGGCGATATCTGGTGATCAAGGGGGGGGGGCTTGCCTGGTTGCTCTGGCAAGAGAAGGGTTCGTCGTCGATGTAGTCGATCACAGGGGTACCGGCAGCGGTCTCGGGGTCTACCGAAAAGAAGTAACGGAGGGGGAACATAATAAATAACAGAGCAATCAAAGCATCACAAAGCATAACATGGCAATACGCGGTACTAGGGGCGACCTAACGCAGTAGGAGGTGATACCGACGAAGGGGGGAAACATCCGGGAAAGTATCCCCGGTGTTTCGCGTTTTCGGACAGATGAACCGGAGGGGGAAAGTTGCGAGTTCGATATGTTAGGGATGTGTGGCGGACGAGCGGGTTGCGTATCCGGAATCGTCTCGTCGTTCTGAGCAACTTTCATGTACAAAGTTTTTCCATCCGAGCTACGGTTTATTTTATATTAATTTTAAAAGATTTAAATCATTTTTAGGATTTATTTAATTATTTTAAATCAACATTATCCAGAATAGTGTTTGCTGACATCATCATGACGTCAGCAGTCAACTGTGACCATTGACCAGTCAAACCGACACGTGGGCCCGTTCGTCATTGTCTTAGACTAACTAAGTAGGTTTAATTAGTTTAATTAAGTCATTATGTTAATTTAACAGATTTAAGTAAGTTAATTAATTATCTAATTAATTAATTAATATTTTTCTAATTAATTTTCTAGTTCTTTTTTTAAACGTTCTGGGGGCGGCCCCACATGTCAAAGGCACGGAGGCCTTAGCGGGCACAGGGCGGTGCGGGTGCGGGCATGAGCGTTGGCCCGACTGGGCACTGGGCGAGGCCAGCCGCGGGGTGGGGCTCGGCGTTCGGCGCCGGCGAGGCACGGCCGACCGGAGTGGCGCAGGGCGGCGGAGCGGTGCAGCAGCGGTTGCGGCAGCGGGAGCGGGCACACGCGGCTGGGCGCAGGTGGGTGCGGCCAGGCGCAGAGGGAGTGGAGCAGGCGCAGGGGAGCAGAACTCCGGGCGCGGCCACGGGAGGTCGCGGGCGCGACGAGCGCGTCCCCGGAACGAGGCAGGGCGCGGCCACGGCGCGCATGGGCCGCGGGGACACGCGGGCAGGGGCGGAACACAGAGGCACGGGACGAACTACAGGGGCGGCGGCGACTAGGCTAGGGCGTTGCGGTGAGCGCGCTCGAGCTCGAATCCGAGCTCGATACATTGCGGGGAAGTGGCGGTGCTCACTGTGGTCGCGTAGGGATGCTTGAGGGAGCCGGAGATGGTCTGGACGGCGTGGATCGAGGCGAGGCATGTGGCGGCCGTCGTCGAAGAAGATCATCGAGGGCGCCGTCGTTGGGGCGTCCTAGCTCGCGTGCGCCAGTGTAGATGACGAAGGCGACGAGGCAGACCTCACAGACGCGATGGGTTGCTGATTCGGTGGCGGTGGTTTGCGGCGGTTCCTCGGGCGCGGGTGCGCCGGCGAGGTGGTGCTCCTGCGCGGCAAGGGATCGGGCGCGGGGTGCCTGCTGACGCTGGAGAACGAGAGGGAGTGGGGGTCTCAGTCGGTAGGAGTGGGGGTCGTGCGGGAGGAGTGGTGGGATCGTGCGGGGCGACGGGGATGGGCGCCGTTTAGATCCAGGGCGAGGGGGAGTGAGAGGGGATCGGGGAGGGGAGAGGCTAGGGTTCAGGAGTCGGCAGGCCATATAGGCCAGGGGGCGCGGTTGGGCCGGTGGGCCGGCCGGCTGGGTCGTGGCCCAGTTGGCCAGGGGGGTTCTTTTTTTTTTTCTCTTTTGTTTAAGTTTTTGGTTTTTATCTATTTCCCTTTGTTTTATTTATTTATTTTAGTTTGAATAAAATACATAATTGGTTCCTAAATTAGTCTAACAATTATACTACTACCACATGACTTTGGACATCCAAATAAAATAGTCTAATATTTTACAAAATACAAAAGGCATTTAATTAATTTATTTTGCTGCTGTTTTATTCATTTTTGAGTATTTACACATTTTATACAAGTGTGGTTTCTCCACCATTATTGCTTAGGATTTATTTGTCCCATTTTGAACATTTTAGTTTTAATGTTTGAAAACTTTTATTGTTTGCCCTGATTTTGAATTTTGAATTCGAACCAGTTTCAAACTAACGCGAGATTAACAACTGTAACAGCGGCGACAAGGCATCATTACTAGAGGGTTACTGTAGCTTGATTATCCGGGCGTCACAATTCTCCTCCACTACAAGAAATCTCGTCCCGAGATTTAAGAGGTGGAATAAGGGGGAGAGGTCTGGTTACGAAAGTCTAACGAATCTTCTTGGCCTTGGATGCTCTTCTCGAAGAAGTTGATCCATTACATTGTTGTCTTCATTTCTCTGCTTCAAGTCATCATGATGAAGTCGTCATCCTTTCTTCAGGAACTCCATCGTACTTACAGAAGAATAAAGGGTGGGTATTCGGGAGAACGGACCTCTGCAAGGTTGACTATCTGGTCGTTAACATCGAGGAAGGTGGCGGAAAGTAACTCTCGAACTGAAACTTAAGAAAATTTCGAGAGCAAAGTAAGAAGGTACCATGAGAAGTTTCCAATGGGCATGCAATCATTGGATGGCCTAATCAGAAGGTGAAGGGGGTTCAGAACAACGAGAATAAGCATTGCGTCTGATACCAGAGTAGATCACTTGGTAGGTGGCCCGTGAATTACATAAGTCAAGCGCGAGGAATAACTTTGACATCGGGGGGTGCATGAGAGTCAGGTTTCGATCCTGTGGAACTATGGGTTATGGGCCCACCATGTGGGTTAAAAGTAGGAAGGGCGACGTCTTGCACGATCATGTAAGCAAGGTATGTCAGAGATAGCCTATCAGTTATGTCGGCAACAACATCGGTACCAAGGGCGAGGGACGAAGAGAACGATTTTCCTGCTCGTTGAAACGAGGCGGACCAATAGGCAAAGTTCCCGTCCATCGGTGGCTACCGGAATGTCATCAACAGTAGAAACAAGGTCTCACTGGCAGAGTTGTACACCAAGGTGTTTACATAAGCAGTGAATTATTACTGCTTAGATCATACAATTCACAAGAAAGGTTAAACAAAACAATGGAAAGGAAAAGGTGATCATCAGATTAAACAGAACAATGGAAAGGAAAATGTGTTTAAACACATATTTCAGGGATATATCCTTCCCAAGGACAAGCAGAGCATGCTATCCGTGGCAGGGTAGAAAGTAGAAAACCATTTAGGTAAGGGGGGAGGAATCTCATGATATTACCCATACAACCATGTTAGGATAAATGATAAAGAAAATTTAGCATTGTGCTTCAAATGCTCTTATTAAAAATCGGATTACCACAGACATGCTTCGAGATAGCATTGACATGGTCTTCAAGCAAAGGTCAGACTTTGGATGTAGGAAGGATCCATCAGGAACAACTTGTAGAATAAGTCTTACAATTTCCTCATGGATGAATGGATAACCTTGCAGAAAAGGAAACTATTACACTAGGTGCTCCGGCCAGGTGTGCTAGGCATGACATCACCTTACCCGGTCATGTAAAGATGTTATAACTCTTGAAAATATGTTCCAACCATCATATCTGACCGCGATTTAGATCTGATTGGTGTCAAGATATCTCAGACACGGGATGCCTGAGAAGAAAAGGTGCAACGCAAATTGACGAGATGACATTGTACGATTCCCGGGAAAATGAACTATGAAAGCAAGTTCCGAAACAAGAGTTCATCATTAAACCAAGGAGAGGGTTAGGAGGTGGCTGATGGACTCAGCGACATTCCATTGAGATTTCCAAAAGATGGATTTCCACAATTATGTGTACAAGGAGATAGCTTTTGTCAGTTCAAATGATATAATGAGGTATGCTCGAGGAAACATACACGATTGAACATTGGTTGACGGTGCACCCGAAATACGGACTTAGGTAGCACAAACAATGTTAGAATGGCGATTCGATAACCAATGGTCTAAGAATGAAATGTTGACCATTAACTTCAAAGCAATAAGGTTGCTAGAAGTTTTTTTAAAATTACTAGTCCATCTGTCGGTATTCCTGTTAGGAACAACACAGGGACCAAGAAAAGAATGGTGATGGTGAAGTATCACTTATATCAAGAATTCTCAAGAGGTGGTGAGATTCTCACGACATTCCTGACATAAAAGATGGTAATACTCCAAGGTAAAGAAGAACAATTGCTGGATAGCAAGGATCTCAAGGTATATCACAAAGCACGAACAAGTTTGTGTTGAACAAAAGGCAATAAAGTGGTCGATGATAACACAAATCATCGAGAGCAAAGGGTGGTATTTCTCATCAAGAATTCGATAGATATCTTGGAAGAGCTCAGAATGTTGATGATGTTCACGACACATTTGTCGCGAGATTTCATGAATATGTAATCGATCGGCGACGACATCAAGTCAAAGGAATGATGAGGCGAAAGATTATTGGAACCAAGAGTATGACACAACATCGAAATCAAGCTTGGTGTTCAAGGCGAAATGATACGATGAGGAAGATCGGCGTAAGGTTACCTCATCGTCCAAAATTGTGCTAGCCGATCAGGCTAGGAATGACGTGATCGGGTACAGACTCGTAAGTAAAGAAGATTACTAAAAGTTGTTGAACCATAGTGCGTACTCGGTTCAGTTATTGGTGTCTTTGAGTGTTTAATAACTCAGAGCCCGTGAAAAATTGGAATCCGTGAGAATGTAGTACTTGATGAAGAACTCATAAGAAGTTATGCAGTTGCATGATAATTTCAAGATACCAGGGGGGTAATACTCGATGACAGATCAAAATAGAGGTTGGACTAGGTTATTGCTCTCCAGAAGACAAGTGCTTGAACTTGTTCGAGAAATTGGATCAAAGAAGAACAATATGGTCGAAAACCACGATTGCAAAAGACCAAATCCCAGATATAAGATGAAATTATATCAAGGGGATAATTATTGTTACGAGAAGCTTCCATGACAAGATCTACATCGTGTCCATGGGCATGAACACAAAGTCCAAGGTCGACTCCCACTTCTTCAATGCATAACCTTTCATTCACTGCTCTAGATAAAATGATTTCAGTGTCAAAACCTACCTGGTGAATTACCAGAGGAGTATGACCCGTGAAAACTTTTGAGTTCACACAGATTAAGGAAGGCATAGGTTCAACCCATCGGGGCTTCTTAGAAAATATACCATGAACTTCAGGAGTAAATAACACAAGCTCAAAAGTAGAGCATGGTTGACAAACGTAGATGATACAATTTACCAAAGGCATTATGTATCGGGTAAAGAACTCATAAGAATTTTGGTTGTGAAGGACACTGTCGGATAATAACCCGGCAATGGGTATGGTGGTCCACAACGGGGCTGATGTGAGTATCGGTACTCAATCAGAGGAAGAAGGAATGCCAAGGCATCAGATTATAGAACATCTGAATAATTTAATGCTTAGTTAACAAAGGAATTTATGATTTCCAAAACGAAGGATCAGAAGCAGACGCTCTGATCAAGGATGGATAAACTGAATAGACCAGAGGTACAATCGACGATAAATAGTTTGGTCAAGAACCAGCTCATGTTCAAAATGACGTCTGAGCCGGAAAGATAATTTAGAAGGGTCGATTGATGATTGTGTGCATTCGTACACATGTTGAATCAATAGGATCAAAATGATAGTGTCAAAAGATACTAGTGAATATTGCTAGTGATATGGGAGCATCCATAATGTAAGCATACAAGTATTTGCAGAGCAATAGTTCGAAGAGGATGCTCAGAAGGTCGGATAGTATTTCAGAGTATTTTATGAAGCATACGAACAACTGGGGATGAACGGATACTCAATAAGTGCGAGGAATCTTCAATAGGGGTATTCATGTGGTAAAGAACTGCAAGGCAGTAAGCTTAAAGGATTTTCGGAACAACGGAGAGCAATTTAGGGCATCTTGTAATAACAAGAGCAACTGAGGATGAAGGTATGAACGACAATTGTAGGTAGTTATCCATAAGGGTATATCGGTGGTAGGGGATTGTAAAGTCGGTTGGCACAAGGGTCTCGGGAAAACCTCGGAGAGTATCTTCGGAATCTTCTGGTGCAGCAAGCGATCATCTGGAGTGAGGGGCTCTCCGGGAGAAAGTCTTTCGAGAACCTAAAGTTAGTCTTGTTAGCAAAATCATTTAACCCGAATAGAAGAGAGATCAGAATCCCGGAGTAAAGATCGAGGAGTAAAAGATCCTAATACCACCCAATGGCGATGTGGGCCCGTAAGCCACACAACCATGTTAGTAAAAGTTTTGCAATGTCTAGACTCGACTTCGGCCAAGGAGTATGGAAGGGGGATTCCTACAGGCAGTTGGCTCTGATACCAACTTGTGACGCCCCCGATTCAATCGTACACTAATCATACACGCAAACGTGTACGATCAAGATCAGGGACTCACGGGAAGATATCACAACACAACTCTAAAAATAAAATAAGTCATACAAGCATCATAATACAAGCCGGGGGCCTCGAAGGCTCGAATACAAGTGCTCGATCATAGACGAGTCGGCGGAAGCAACAATATCTGAGTACAGACATAAGTTAAACAAGTTTGCCTTAAGAAGGCTAGCACAAACTAGGATACAGATCGAAAGAGGCGCGGGCCTCCTGCCTGGGATCCTCCTAAACTACTCTTGGTCGTCGTCAGCGGCCTGCACGTAGTAGTAGGCACCTCCGGTGTAGTAAGAGTCGTCGTCGACGGTGGCGTCTGGCTCCTGGGCTCCAACATCTGGTTGCGACAACCAGGTAGAATGGAAAGGGGGAAAAGAGGGAGAAAAGCAACCGTGAGTACTCATCCAAAGTACTCGCAAGCAAGGATCTACACTACATATGCATGAGTGTATGTGTAAAGGGCCATATCGGTGGACTGAACTGCAGAATGCCAGAATAAAAGGGGGATAGCTAATCCTGTCGAAGACTACGCTTCTGGCCACCTTCATCTTGCAGCATGTAGGAGAGAGTAGATGGTAAGTTCACCAAGTAGCATCGTATAGCATAATCCTACCCGGCGATCCCCTCCTCGTCGCCCTGTTAGAGAGCGATCATCGGGTTATATCTGGCACTTGGAAGGGTGTGTTTTATTAAGTATCCAGCTCTAGTTGTCATAAGGTCAAGGTACAACTCCGGGTCGTCCTTTTACCGAGGGACATGACTATTCGAATAGATAAACTTCCCTGTAGGGGTGCACCACATAACCCAACACGCTCGATCCCCTTTGGCCGGACACACTTTCCTGGGTCATGCCCGGCCTCGGAAGATCAACACGTCGCAGCCCTACCTAGGCACAACAGAGAGGTCAGCACGCCGGTCTAAATCCTATGGCGCAAGGGTCTGGGCCCATCGCCCATTGCACACCTGCATGTTGCGTACGCGGCCGGAAGCAGAACTAGCCCCCTTAATACAAGAGCAGGCTTACGTTCCAATCCGGCGCGCGCCGCTCAGTCGCTGACGTCACGAAGGCTTCGGCTGATACCACGACGTCGAGTGCCCATAACTTTCCCACGTAGTTGGTTAGTGCGTATAGACCAAATGGCCAGACTCAGATCAAATACCAAGAACTCGTTAAGCGTGTTATTATTAAGTATCCGCGGACGCCGACCAGGGCCACGCCCACCTCTCTCCTAGGTGGTCTCAACCCGCCCTGTCGCTCCGCCACAAAGTAACAGTCGGGGGCCGTCAGGAACCCAGGCCCACCTCTACCGGGATGGAGCCACCTGTCCTTTCAGCCCCCTCATCAGAATCACTTGCGGGTACTCAACGAGCTGACCCGACTTTAGTCACCACATGTGTCATGTATATAAAGTATATAGTATATACCCGTGATCACCTCCCTAGTGATCACGGCCCGATAGTATAGCATGGCAGACAGACAAGAGTGTAAGGCCACTGATGGAACTCTAGCATCCTATACTAAGCAGTAGGATAGCAGGTAAGGGTAACAACTGTAGCAACAATGACAGGCTGTGCAGCAGAATAGGATTAACCGAAAGCAGTAACATGCTACACTCTTCTAATGCAAGCAGTATAGAAAAGAATAGGCGATATCTGGTGATCAAGGGGGCGGGGCTTGCCTGGTTGCTCTGGCAAGAGAAGGGTTCGTCGTCGATGTAGTCGATCACAGGGGTACCGGCAGCGGTCTCGGGGTCTACCGGAAAGAAGTAACAGAGGGGGAACATAATAAATAACAGAGCAATGAAAGCATCACAAAGCATAACATGGCAATACGCGGTACTAGGGGCGACCTAACGCAGTAGGAGGTGATGCCGACGAAGGGGGGAAACATCCGGGAAAGTATCCCCGGTGTTTCGCGTTTTCGGAAAGATGAACCGGAGGGGGAAAGTTGCGAGTTCGATATGTTAGGGATGTGTGGCGGACGAACGGGCTGCGTATCCGGATTCGTCTCGTCGTTCTCAGCAACTTTCATGTACAAAGTTTTTCCATCCGAGCTATGGTTTATTTTATATTAATTTTAAAAGATTTAAATCATTTTTAGGATTTATTTAATTATTTTAAATCAACATTATCCAAAATAGTGTTTGCTGACGTCATCATGATGTCAGCAGTCAACCGTGACCATTGACCAGTCAAACCGACAGGTGGGCCCGTTCGTCATTATCTTAGACTAACTAAGTAGGTTTAATTAGTTTAATTAAGTCATTATGTTAATTTAACAGATTAATTAAGTTAATTAATTATCTAATTAATTAATATTTTTCTAATTAATTTTCTAGTCCTTTTTTTAACGTTCTGGGGGCGGCCCCACATGTCAAAGGCACGGAGGCCTTAGAAGGCACAGGGCGGTGCGGGTGCGGGCGTGAGTGTTGGCCCGACTGGGCACTGGGCGAGGCCAGCCGCGGGGTGGGGCTCAGCGTTCGGCGCCGGCGAGGCACGGC
>NC_057802.1:608078460-608087701 GCF_018294505.1 Triticum aestivum
GGCACACGCGGCTGGGCGCAGGTGGGTGCGGCCAGGGCGCTGAGGGGGTGGAACAGGTGCAAGGGAGGAGAACTCCGGGCGCGGCCACGGGAGGTCGCGGGCGCGACGAGCGCGTCCCCGGAACGAGGCAGGGCGCGGCCACGACGCGCACGGGCCGCGGGGACACGCGGGCAGGGGCGGAACACAGAGGCGCGGGATGAACTACAGGGGTGGCGGCGACTAGGCTAGGGTGTTGCGGCGAGCGCGCTCGAGCTCGAATCCGAGCTCGATAAATTGCGGGGAAGTGGCGGTGCTCACTGTGGTTGCGTAGGGATGCTTGAGGGAGCCGGAGATGGTCTGGACGGCGTGGATCGAGGCGAGGCATGTGGCGGCCGTCGTCGTAGAAGATCGTCGAGGGCGTCGTCGTTGGGGCGTCCTAGCTCGCTTGCGCCAGTGTAGATGACAAAGGCGACGAGGCAGACCTCACAGACGCGATGGGTTGCTGATTCGGTGGCGGCGGTTTGTGGCGGTTCCTCGGGCGCGGGTGCGCCGGCGAGGTGGTGCTCCTGCGCGGCAAGGGATCGGGCGCGGGGTGCCTGGCGACGCTGGAGAACGAGAGGGAGTGGGGGACTCAGTCGGGAGGAGTGGGAGTCGTGCGGGAGGAGTGGTGGGATCGTGCGGGGCGACGGGGATGGGCGCCATTTAGATCCAGGGCGAGGGGGAGTGAGAGGGGATCGGGGAGGGGAGAGGCTAGGGTTCACGAGTCGGCAGGCCATATAGGCCAGGGGGCGCGGTTGGGCCAGTGGGCCGGCCGGCTGGGTCTTGGCCCAGTTGGCCAGGGGGGTTCTGTTTTTTTATTTCTCTTTTGTTTAAGTTTTTGGTTTTTATCTATTTCCCTTTGTTTTATTTATTTATTTTAGTTTGAATAAAATACATAATTGGTTCCTAAATTAGTCTAACAATTATACTACTGCCACATGACTTTGGACATCCAAATAAAATAGTCTAATATTTTACAAAATACAAAAGGCATTTAATTAATTTATTTTGCTGCTGTTTTATTCAGTTTTGAGTATTTACACATTTTATACAAGTGTGGTTTCTCCACCATTATTACTTAGGATTTTTGTCCCATTTTGAACATTTTAGTTTTAATGTTTGAAAACTTTTATTGTTTGCGCTGATTTTGAATTTTGAATTCGAACCGGTTTCAAACTAACGCGAGATTAACAACAGTAACAACGGTGACAAGGCATCATTACTAGAGGGTTACTGTAGCTTGATTATCCGGGCGTCACACATTTGGAGAACTTTTATTTTTGGGGTATTTTTATATTGCACGGATAATTCAGAAAACTAACAGAGATATACTATTTTACTTTATTTCAACTAAATAACAGAAAGTAGAGAGAGGGTACAGAAGGTTGTGCTTCTAGTTTCATCCATCTCATGCTCATCAAAAGGAATCCACTAACAAGGTTGATCAAGTCTTGTTAACAAACTCATTCCGACTAACATGGAGCCGGAGAAATTTCGAATAACACTATGTTACCTCGACGGGGATATGCACATCCCGAATAATAAGAATACCATGTTTCTTCTTGACAGTAGGAAGAGGAAATTCAAAACCTCCAAAAATAATCGATGGAACTTTTCCAATAGAATTGATACTGTGGACTTGAGGTTGTTTCCTCAGAAAGTGTACCGTATGCTCATTGCCATTAACATGAAAAGTGACATTGCCTTTGTTGCAATCAATAACAGCCCCTGCGGTATTCAGAAAGGGCCTTCCAAGAATAATAGACATACTATCGTCCTCGGGAATATCAAGAATAACAAAGTCCGTTAAAATAGTAATGTTTGCAACCACAACAGGCACATCCTCACAAATATCGACTGGAATAGCAGTTGATTTATCAGCCATTTGCAAAGATATTTCAGTAGATGTAAACTTATTCAAGTCAAGTCTACGATATAAAGAGAGAGGCATAACACTAACACTGGCTCCAAGATCACATAAAGCAGTTTTAACATAGTTTCTTTTAATGGAGCATGGTATAGTGGGTACTCCTGGATCTCCTAGTTTATTTGGTATTCCACCCTTAAAAGTATAATTAGCAAGCATGGTGGAAATTTCAGCTTCTGGTATCTTTCTTTTATTAGTGACAATTTCTTTCATATACTTAGCATAAGGATTCATTTTGAGCATATCAGTCAAACACATACGCGAAAAGATAGGTCTAATCATTTCAGCAAAGCGCCCAAAATCCTCATCATCCTTTTTCTTGGATGGTTTGGGAGGAAAAGGCATGGGTTTATGAACCCATGGCTCCCTTTGTTTACCGTGTTTCCTAGCAACAAAGTCCCTCTTATCATAGCGTTGATTCTTTGATTGTGGGTTATCAAGATCAACAGCAGGTTCAATTTCCACATCATTATCGTTGCTAGGTTGAGCATCATCATGAACATCATCATTAGCATTTTCATTAGGTTCATGTTCATTACCAGATTGTGTTTCAGCATCAGAAATAGAGATATCATTTGGATTCTCAGGTAATTCAGCAATAGGTTCACTAGAAGCATGCAAAGTCCTATCATTTTTCTTTTTCTTCCTTTTAGAAGGACTAGGTGCATCAATATTATTTCTCTGAGAATCTTGTTCAATTCTCCTAGGCTGGCCTTCAGGATACAAAGGTTCCTGAGTCATTTTACCAGTTCTAGTAGCCACTCTAACAGCATAGTCATTATTTTTATTATTTAATTCATTGAGCAAATCATTTTGAGCCTTAAGTACTTGTTCTACTTGAGTGGTAACCATAGAAGCATGTTTACTAATGAGTTTAAGTTCACCTTTAACTCTAGACATATAATCACCCAAGTGTTCAAGCGTATCGGAATTGTATTTCAATTGTCTACCAAAATAAGCATTGAAGTTTTCTTGTTTGACAATAAAATTATCAAACTCTTCTAAGCATTGTCTAGCAGACTTATAGTGAGGAATATCACCTTCATCAAATCTATAGAGAGAATTTACCTTCACTACCTGTGTCAGGTTATCAAAACCATGAGCTTCTTCAATAGGTAATGGATTAGGATCATATGTTTCTTCAACAGGCGGTAAATTAAGACCATGTATTTCTTCAATAGGAGGTAAATTCTTAACATCTTCAGCTTTTATACCTTTTTCTTTCATAGATTTCTTTGCCTCTTGCATATCTTCAGGACTGAGAAATAGAACACCTCTTTTCTTTGGAGTTGGTTTAGGAATAGGCTCAGGAGTTGGCTCAAGAGCTGGCTCGGGAGCTGGCTCCGGAAGTGTCCAGTTATTTTCATTTGTCAACATATTATTCAATAGAGTTTTAGCTTCATCTGGTGTTCTTTCCCTGAAAACAGAAGCAGCACAACTATCCAGGTAATCTCTGGAAGCATCGGTTAGTCCATTATAAAAGATATCAAGTATTTCATTTTTCTTAAGAGGATGATCACGCAAAGCATTAAGTAACTGGAGAAGCCTCCCCCAAGCTTGTGGGAGACTCTCTTCTTCAATTTGCACAAAATTATATATTTCCCTTAAAGCAGCTTGTTTCTTATGAGCAGAGAAATATTTAGCAGAGAAGTAATAAATCATATCCTGGGTACTACGCACACAACCAGGATCAAGAGAATTAAACCATATCTTAGCATCACCCTTTAATGAGAACGGAAATATTTTAAGGATATAAAAGTAGCGAGTTCTCTCATCATTAGTGAACAGGGTGGCTATATCATTTAATTTAGTAAGATGTGCCACAATAGTTTCAGATTCATAGCCATGAAAAGGATCAGATTCAACCAAAGTAATTATATCAGGATCAACAGAGAATTCATAATCCTTATCAGTAACACAGATAGGTGAAGTAGCAAAAGCAGGGTCAGGTTTCATTCTAGCATTAAGAGATTGCTGCTTCCATTTAGCTAATAACCTCTTGAGCTCGTATCTATCTTTGCAAGCTAAAATAGCTATAGCAGCTTCTTTTTCCAAAACATAACCCACAGGAACAACAGGCGATTCATATTTATTAGGGGGAGAGTCTTCATCATCACTTTCATCAATATTATCAGTTTCAATAATTTCATTCTCTCTAACCCTAGCAAGTTGTTCATCAAGAAATTCACCAAGTGGCACAGTAGTATCAAGCATAGTAGTAGTTTCATCATAAGTATCATGCATAGCAGAAGTGGCATCATCAATAACATGCGACATATCAGAATGAATAGCAGAAGCAGGTTTAGGTGTCGCAAGCTTACTCAAAACAGAAGGTGAATCAAGTGCAGAGCTAGATGGCAATTCCTTACCTCCCCTCGTAGTTGAGGGATAGATTGTTGTTTTTGCGTCTTTCAAGTTCTTCATTGTGACCAGCAGATATAAATCCCAAGTGACTCAAAGAATAGAGCTATGCTCCCCGGTAACGGCGCCAGAAAATAGTCTTGATAACCCACAAGTATAGGGGATCGCAACAGTTTTCGAGGGTAGAGTATTCAACCCAAATTTATTGATTCGACACAAGGGGAGCCAAAGAATATTCTCAAGTATTAGCAGTTGAGTTGTCAATTCAACCACACCTGGATAACTTAGTATCTGCAGCAAAGTATTTAGTAGCAAAGTAATATGGAAGTAACGGTAACGGTAGCAAAAGTAATATTTTTGGGTTTTGTAGTGATTGTAACAGTAGCAACGGAAAAGTAAATAAGCGAAGAACAATATGTGAAAAGCTCGTAGGCATTGGATCGGTGATAGAGAATTATGCCAGATGCGGTTCATCATGTAACAGTCATAACATAGGGTGATACAGAACTAGCTCCAATTCATCAATGTAATGTAGGCATGTATTCCGAATATAGTCATACGTGCTTATGGAAAAGAACTTGCATGACATCTTTTGTCCTACCCTCCCGTGACAGCGGGGTCCTAATGGAAACTAAGGGATATTAAGGCCTCCTTTTAATAGAGTACCGAAACAAAGCATTAACACATAGTGAATACATGAACTCCTCAAACTACGGTCATCACCGGGAGTGGTCCCGATTATTGTCACTTCGGGGTTGCCGGATCATAACACATAGTAGATGACTATAGACTTGCAAGATAGGATCAAGAACTCACATATATTCATGAAAACATAATAGGTTCAGATCTTAAATCATGGCACTTGGGCCCTAGTGACAAGCATTAAGCATAGCAAAGTCATAGCAACATCGATCTCAGAACATAGTGGATACTAGGGATCAAACCCTAACAAAACTAACTCGATTACATGATAGATCTCATCCAACCCATCACCGTCCAGCAAGCCTACGATGGAATTACTCACGCATGGCGGTGAGCGTCATGAAATTGGTGATGGAGGATGGTTGATGATGACGACGGCGGCGGATTCCCCTCTCCGGAGCCTCGAATGGACTCCAGATTAGCCCTCCCCAAAGGTTTTAGGGCTTGGCGGCGGCTCCGTATCGTAAAACGTGATGAATCCTTCTCTATGATTTTTTCTCCTCGAAAGTGAATATATGCAGTTGGAGTTGAGGTCGGTGGAGCGTCAGGGGGCCACGAGGCAGGGGGCGCGCCCCCACCCTCGTGGATAGGGTGTGGGCCCCCTGACGTGGATTTTTCTTCCAGTATTTTTAATATTTTCCAAAAAGATGTTCCGTGGAGTTTCAGGTCATTCCGAAAACTTTTGTTTCTGCACATAAATAACACCATGGAAAGTCTGCTGAAAACAGCGTCAGTCCGGGTTAGTTCCATTCAAATCATGCAAGTTAGAGTCCGAAACAAGGGCAAAAGTGTTTGGAAAAGTAGATACGACAGAGACGTATCAATCCTCTGTTTGATGGCCCATGGAGATGCTTCCTTCTGGCCTAGCGCGGTTATGGACATATTTCTTTAGGACTCCCATGAACCTCTCAAAGGGGAACATATTGTGTAGAAATATAGGCCCCAAAATGACAATCTCGTCGACTAGATGAACTAGGACGTGTGTCATGATATTGAAGAAGGATGGTGGGAACACCAGCTCGAAACTGACAAGACATTGCGCCACATCACTCCTTAGCCTTGGTATGATTTCTGGATCGATCACCTTCTGAGAGATTGCATTGAGGAATGCACATAGCTTCACAATGGCTAATCAGACGTTTTCCGGTAGAAGCCCCCTTAATGCAACCGGAAGCAGTTGCGTCATAATCACGTGGCAGTCATGAGACTTTAGGTTCTGGAACCTTTTCTCTGGCATATTTATTATTCCCTTTATATTCGACGGGAAGCCAGTCGGGACCTTCATACTGAGCAGGCATTCAAAGAAGATTTCCTTCTCTTCTTTGGTAAGAGTGTAGCTGGCAGGACCTTCATACTGCTTTGGAGGCATGCCATCTTTTTCGTGCAAACGTTGCAGGTCCTCCCGTGCCTCCGGTGTATCTTTTGTCTTCCCATACACGCCCAAGAAGCCTAGCTGGTTCACGCAAAGGTTCTTCGTCACGTGCATCACGTCGATTGAAGAGCGGACCTCTAGGTCTTTCCAGTAGGGAAGTCCCAAAGTATAGATTTCTTCTTCCACATGGGTGCGCGTCCCTCAGCGTCATTCGGAACAGATAGTTCGCCGGGACCCTTTCCAAAGATTACGTGTAAATCATTGACCATAGCAAGTACGTGATCACCGGTACGCATGGCAGGCTTCTTCCGGTGATCTGCCTCGCCTTTGAAATGCTTGCCTTTCTTTCGACATTGATGGTTGGTCGGAAGAAATCGACGATGGCCAGGTACACATTCTTCCTGCATTTGTCCAGGTATATACTTTCGGTGTCAGCTAAATAGTGCGTGCATGCGTGGTATCCCTTGTTTGTCTGTCCGAAAAGGTTACTGAGAGCGGGCCAATCGTTGATGGTTACAAACAGCAACGCGTGCAGGTTAAATTCCTCATGTTTGTGCTCATCCCACACACGTACACCATTTCCATTCCACAGCTGTAAAAGTTCTTCAACTAATGGCCTTAGGTACACATCAATGTCGTTGCCGGGTTGCTTAGGGCCTTGGATGAGAACTGGCATCATTATGAACTGCCGCTTCATGCACATCTAAGGAGGAAGGTTATACATACATAGAGTCACGGGCCAGGTGTTGTGATTGCTGCTCTGCTCCCCGAAAGGATTAATGCCATCCGCGCTTAAACCAAACCATACGTTCCTTGGGTCATCTGCAAACTCAGCCCAGTACTTTCTCTCGATTTTTCTCCACCGCGACCCGTCAGCGGGTGCTCTCAACTTCCCGTCTTTCTTACGGTCCTCTCTGTGCCATCGCATCAACTTGGCATGCTCTTCATTTCTGAACAGACGTTTCAACCGTGGTATTATAGGAGCATACCACATCACCTTCGCAGGAACCCTCTTCCTGGGGGGCTCGCCGTCAACATCACCAGGGTCATCTCGTCTGATCTTATACCGCGATGCACCGCATACCGGGCATGCGTTCAAATCCTCGTACGCACCGCGGTAGAGGATACAGTCATTAGGGCATGCATGTATCATGAGCCAGGTTTATGCGTAGATTCTATGCACGAGTAGAACACAAAGTAGTTGTCGGCGACGATTTGTTCAATTTGCTTACCGTTACTAGTCTTATCTTGATTCGGCGACATTGTGGGATGAAGCGGCCCGGACCGACCTTACACGTACTCTTACGTGAGACAGGTTCCACCGACTGACATGCATTTGATGCATAAGGTGGATAGCGGGTGTCTGTCTCTCCCACTTTAGTCGGATCATATTCGATGAAAAGGGTCCTTATGAAGGGTAAATAGCAATTGGCATATCACCGTTGTGGCTTTTGCGTAGGTAAGAAACGTTCTTGCTAGAAACCCATAGCAGCCACGTAAAACATGCAACAACAATTAGAAGACGTCTAACTTGTTTTTGCAGGGTATGCTATGTGATGTGATATGGCCAAAAGGACGTGATGAATGATATATGTGATGTATGAGATTGATCATGATATTCTGTAATGGTTTTTGACACACTTAATTATATATAATGCACGCAGATGAACCGGCAATGGATGTATGGTGACAGACACACCTCCGAGTACGTTAAGGGCGTGCATAATTTTCTCGAAGTGGCTGAGGCAAACAAGCAGAATGGTTTTATGTGTTGTCCATGCCCTATATGTGGGAATACGAAGTCTTACTCTGACCGGAAAATCCTTCACAGCCACCTGCTTTATAAGGGTTTCATGCCACACTATAATGTTTGGACCAGGCACGGCGAAATAGGGGTTATGATGGAAGACAGCGAAGAAGAAGAGGACGATGACAACTATGTGCCCCCTGAATACGGTGATGCTGCAACGGGGGAAGCTGCTGAAGATTAAGAGGAACCAGACGATGTGCCCGATGATGATGATCTCCGCCGGGTCATTGTTGATGCAAGGACACAGTGCAAAAGTCAAAAGGAGAAGCTGAAGTTCGATCGCATGTTAGAGGATCACAAAAAAGGGTTGTACCCCAACAGTGGCATCATGAGCCAGGTCTATGCGTAGATTCTATGCACGAGTAGAACACAAAGTAGTTGTGGGCGATGATTTTTTCAATTTGCTTGCCGTTACTAGTCTTATCTTGATTCGGCGGCATTGTGGGATGAAGCGGCCCGGACCGACCTTACACGTACTCTTACGTGAGACAGGTTCCACCGACTGACATGCACTTGATGCATAAGGTGGCTAGCGGGTGTCTGTCTCTCCCACTTTAGTCGCATCAGATTCGATGAAAAGGGTCCTTATGAAGGGTAAATAGCAATTGGCATATCACCGTTGTGGCTTTTGCGTAGGTAAGAAACGTTCTTGCTAGAAACCCATAGCAGCCACGTAAAACATGCAACAACAATTAGAAGACGTCTAACTTGTTTTTGCAGGGTATGCTATGTGATGTGATATGGCCAAAAGGATGTGATGAATGATATATGTGATGTATGAGATTGATCATGTTCTTGTAATAGGAATCACGACTTGCATGTCGATGAGTATGACAACCGGCAGGAGCCATAGGAGTTGTCTTAATTTATTGTATGACCTGCGTGTCAATGAAAAACGCCATGTAATTACTTTACTTTATTGCTAACCGTTAGCCATAGTAGTAGAAGTAATAGTTGGCGAGACAACTTCATGAAGACACGATGATGGAGATCATGGTGTCATGCCGGTGACGAAGGTGATCATGCCGCGCCTCGAAGATGGAGATCAAAA